>NC_057807.1:445805166-446001906 GCF_018294505.1 Triticum aestivum | reverse complement strand
CACCACCGCCGCCGAACTCATCCCTCCCTCCCCTCACCATCTTTCCCTACCTTATGCCCTAGATCGAGTCGAGCAGGTCGGCCGACGCGCTAGGGTTCCGTTTGGTCAGCTCCGTGCCGGCTCTCCGGTTGGCCGCCCGCCCGACGATGGATCCCCCGCTGCTCTCCCACCAGGCGCTCTTCGCGGCCCTCCGATCCGCGGACGCTGAGGCCGTGCGCCGCCTCCTGGCCGGCGCCGAGGAGTCCGCGCTCTACGTCCCGGCGGATGCCGAGGACGTGCACCTCCTCCTCCCGCTCTACGACCTCGAGGCCACCAAGCTCCGCTCCTTCCTCGACCTCGATGCCTTCCACGTCGCCGCCAAGCAAGGGCACACCGGTGAGCCCCTCTTCTCGCTCGATTAGTAGCTTCCGCTGGGTTTTTTAGAACGAGCCAAGTCCAGTGTGTTGCAACAAGTTTAACCGATTCTCGTTGGGCTCAATTGCAGGGTTTGATGCTCCGAGGAACGGCATGGAGTTCGCCATGGAGGCTCCCCACAGCTACGGCGTCTTCCAAGAGGACGTCCCGGTGAGTAGTACAATCCCCTTCCCTGTTCTTTCTCTCTATCTGTCAGACTAATTCACTTCATCATTTTCTTCCCTGGCCCCTGTATGCATGTGTCTGGTAAATTATTTTGTTTCCAGAAAAAGGACCTGGAATTCCTTTTTTCTCCTTTCATTCCAGTCACATACTACTGTCCAATTTGACAGATGATATGCATTGTCCATCCGTCCTTGGCAGCTCTGCTGCTAGGTGTACTTGTACCTGACTGTTGTTGCCTGAGAAGACAGCACGAAACACCTATTAATAATGCTGTCAAACAAATAGTAGACCACCATCTACTGCTGCTGGGCACAATCACATTGCCCCTTAATTACCTGGCCATTCTCTGCATCATTGCCTACCAATAAGTAGGAGGCCATGTTGAGTTGCTGGCATTGTTCTTCAAACTAGATTAGCACTGCTGCTTTCCTCTGCCCCTCTTCTCCCTCGACGGTGTTCTCATCCGCCACAACAGCTTACTGACACGGTCATTGGTTCTGTCTTTGTTTTGTTGGCAGCAGGGGAAGAAGGAGGAGGAGGAGTTCAGCACGGGGCCCCTCTCCATTCTCATGCTCAGCGACGGCGTCTTCCCCGACGGTGACTATGGCGGGACCCTCGAGATCGTCGTCTTCCTGACCGAGACCCTTGGTTAGTGACATCATTTGTTTTCCATGACATTCAGACTTTGCTATAGTTTACTGAAACTGTTGTGGTCTGAAGAACAGTTTACTGAAATTTTTCCAAGTCTGAAAAACAGTTGTCTGAATCTGTTGAAATCTGAAACTGTTAGTGTGGGGTGTCTGAAACTGTTCTAATCTTGTAGATAACCTGTGAACAAATTTACTTGTGTTGAATAACCTTTGAACAAATTTAGGACTTTGGAGTTGTCTAAAACTGCTGTAGTCTTGTAGAAAAGTATAAGTAGTTGGATGGAAATAGATTTCTTAGTCTGTGTAATAGATGGTCTGAAGCTAGTTGCAGATTTCTTTCCTTGATTCAGATAATTCAGTAAGTCCATTTCATAACATCTGCTGCTAGTAGAAATTATGGAAGCTAAAAAGCCAAATCAAGTTCAGTCATCTCATTTCACCTTTGCAAAGAAGATACTAATTTTCTAAACTGTGAATTTGGTGTTAACGTCTTATATGTGCGTCTTATATGTCCATTTCATAACGTGGTGCATCTTATATGTGTGTTTGATGTTAATGTCGCTTGTGGTTTTGCAGGATTCTGAGGCTGCAGCCTGGGCACCATCAGGGTATGTTGTTTCCCTGTCCTGTTTCTTCAGTGCTCAATAGTTGCTTGTGCGACTGCTACTAGTCTTTTATGTAATGCTAAACTAAAATGGGTCTAGTTATACTAATCATTCCATGAAACTTCAGTCTGATTTGCTGGTACTCTAATAGAATCATTGTTTGCTCATGCTCAGAATCATTGTTTTACATATGTTACTTGTGATGTTCTGCTGGCTGAGATGTGCATGATCTGGGTGATGAAGAAAATCGTTCGGATTCCCATTGATTTTCATGATTATTACAACCAGATACTTCTGACGGATCATGCCATCTCTTGGACTACATATGTACTCCCTCCGTAAACTAATATAAGAGTGTTTAGAATACTAAACTAGTGATCTAAACACTCTTATATTAGTTTACAGAGGGAGTACTCCTTTATTATTGAGCAAATACTTTCCTTTGATTTTTTGCAAACCTCTTAGCAGTAATTTTTGTATCCTCTTTTTTGTGTTCTGCTGGCTGATGAGATGTGCATTACCTGGGTGATGAAGAAAATCGACGGGTCACGCCATCTCCTGAAGTACATTTGCACATTTTTACTGCTTTAGACTAACTGTACATGCATTCCTTCATTGGTTATGAAACTTATTGCTCATTGTGTTCTGTTGGGTTGAACTGCATGATTCCGGGTGATGAAGAAAATTGTTCGGATTCCCACTGATATTTCATGATTAGTGTAACCAGCTACTTCTGATGGATGATGGCATCTCCTATATTACATTTGCACCGCTTTATGACTGGCTGTACATGCACTCCTTGTGTTGGTCGCAACCTTGTTGCTCTTTGTGTTATATTGGGTCTTTTGCATGCTTCTGCGTGATGAAGAAAATCGTTCGGATTCCCACTGATACTTCATGATTATCACAACCAGCTACTTCTGACAGACCATGCCATTTTGTGCTCTTTAAGAGATTTTGCTCTGTTTTGGGTTTTAATTCATTCAATAGTTTGCTGGTGTTTATTTTCCTTTGAGCCTGTGATGTTATCAAAATATTTGCTACTCTTAATGGGTTTATCCCACTTGATGATCTTAACCACCAAGATCTCTGAGGCTCTTAGTACTAGTCTAATGTTATCAGTACGGTACATCCGTTGTTGCCAGATTTTCCATGGACTCTGTTTGTTTACTCTGCTAGTGGTTCTAGCATCGCTCTAGAGTACATCTATTCACTCAGATTTATACATTGTTAAAATGGAGGCTTGGGAAGAACTATTTTCTTTGTAGTAATAAGTCAGGAGTTGTTTGTTGCTTCAGTAGGGTGTCATACATTATAATCATCAGCTCATGTCGTCTGGGATCAAACATAGCTTTGAATTTACAAGAGTAAAGATTTATGTGAGAAGTACAAACCATGTTCACTTAGATTTCCTGCTAGTTGCATATTTGCACTTCATTGTACATACGTCGTGTTGGATCTCAGTCCAGAATCCAGATCCATAGCTTGTACTGCAACTAATGTGTCATGCGTTTTGTGGCAGCAACATCAGCTAGCAGGAGCAATTCTCTTGCTGGTTTGCACTGAAGATATTGTATTCTGTTGCTATATCACTGTTTAATAAAACCATAGCATGATTCTCACATGAGATATCCACATGTTTCTGTGCTGTTTTGCTACAAGCTGTGTGTTGATTTAATAACATGAGTTTCCTTGTCCTGGTCCTATACTGCATTTTGACTCCTATGTTTCTGTGCACGTGTGTTTAATCGATGTTGTTTCAACTTTGAACTGCTTCTACATATACTGCAATTGAGATTTAAATTTGTGGTTGTTCCTCTTTTACAGATGCTCAAGTGTGAAGCCGTGAAGTGTGAAGCCGTGAAGTATGAAGCAAGTGTGAAGCCGTGAAGTGTGAAGCCGTCAAGTTCTACTTAGTGAAGAGTAGCATATTGTAGCATATATGTGTTGTAAAGATTGTAATAGATTTATTTAGTGGTATATTTGATGAATCTTTTTGATTATGTATGTGATCTGAAAACTTGTGAAATGGAAACTTGACCAATGGGTCCACTTATGAAAATAATCTGTCAATTTTGTACATTTCTAACATGTGGGACCAATTTGAGAGATGATCATGACAAGTGGGACCCATCTGACTAGTGGGACCAGCTTGAATATATAATGGCTGAAAATAGAAAAGAAATAAATAATAAAAGGCCACAGGCCAACAATAAAAAAGGCTACAATGTTGGGCTTGGCCATGAAGCCGACCAGAATTAACAAGGAAAAAATAATAAAAGGCTGAATTAATGGGCTTGGCCCATGTAAAACGCTGAATTGGACCGGGCTGAATCTTGTGCCACATTAGATTGCCACGCTGGATGCCTACGTGGCCTGGGGGAGGTTGCTAGTGACCAAAACGCCACAGTAGGAATATTTTGGTCGTAAACGTATTTGACCATTCCAGAAGAAAGGTCGCTATAGTCAGTTTACGACGGCCAGCTTTTGACCTTCTGTTTTTGGTCACAAAAAGGTCATAAATGGAAATTTGTGACCTTTCAGTGACCAATAGTGGTGGTCATAAGTTGACATATTTCTTGTAGTGATGTCCTTAATGCACCGCTAGGTGACAGACCTATTGCAGGAGCAGACGCAGACGTTATGAACGTTTGGCTAGCTCAATATGATGACTACTTGATGGTTTAGTGCACCATGCTTAACGGCTTAGAATCGGGACTTCAAAGACGTTTTGAACGTCATGGACCATATGAGATGTTCCAGGAATTGAAGTTAATATTTCAAGCAAATACCCGAGTTGAGAGATATGAAGTCTCCAACAAGTTCTATAGCTAAAAGATGGAGGAGAATCGCTCAACTAGTGAGCATGTGCTTAGATTGTCTGGGTACTTCAATCGCTTGAATCAAGTGGGAGTTAATCTTCCAGATAAGATAGTGATTGACAGAATTCTCTAGTCACCATCACTAAGTTACTAGAACTTCGTGATGAACTATAATATGCAAGGGATGACGAAAATGATTCCCGAGCTCTTCGCGATGTTGAAATCAACAAAGGTAGAAATCAAGAAAGAGCATCAAGTGTTGATGATTGACAAGACCACTAGTTTCAAGAAAAAGGGCAAAGGGAAAGAAAGGGAATTTCAAGTAGAATGACAAGCAAGTTGTCACTCCCGCGAAGAAGCCCAAAGCTGGACCAAAGCCCGAAACTGAGTGATTATACTGCAAAGGAAATGGTCACTGGAAGCGGAAATGCCCTGAATATTTAGTGGATAAGAAGGATGGCAAAGTGAACAAGGATGTATTTGATATACAGGTTATTGATGTGTGCCTTACTAGTGTTTATAGTAGCCCCTGAGTATTTGATACTTGTTCGGTTGCTAAGATTAGTAACTCGAAACAGGAGTTACATAATAAACAAAGACTAGTTGAGGGGAAGTGACGATGAGTGTTGCAAGTAATTCCAAGATTGATATGATCATCATCACACACTCCCTATACTTTCGGGGTTAGTGTTAAACCTAAATAAATGTTATTTGGTGTTTGCGTTGAGCATGAATATGATTTGATCATGTTTATTGCAAAACGGTTATTCATTTAAAGTCAGAGAATAATTGTTGTTCTGTTTACATGAATAAAACCTTCAATGGTCATACACCCAATGAAAATAGTTTATTGGATCTCGATCGTAGTGATACACATATTCATAATATTGATGCCAAAAGATGCAAAGTTAATAATGATAGTGCAACTTATTTGTGGCACTGCCGTTTGGGTCATATCGGTGTAAAGCGCATGAAGAAACTCCATAAAGATGGATTTTCGGAATCACTTGGTTATGAATCATTTGATGCTTGCGAACCGTGCCTTTTGGGCAAGATGACTAAAACTCCATTCTTCAGAACAATGGAACGAGATACTGACTTGTTGGAAATAATACATACTGATGTATGCAGACCAATGAGCATGAAGGCTCGTGGCAAGTATCATTATTTTCTAACCTTCACAGATGATTTGAGCAGATATGCGTATATCTACTTGATGAAACATAAGTCTGAAATAGTTGAAAAGTTCAAAGAATTTCAGAGTGAAGTGGAGAATCATCGTAACAAGAAAATAAAGTTTCTACGATCTGATCGTGGAGGAGAATATTTGAGTTATGAATTTGGCCTTCATATAAAACAATGTGGAATAGTTTCACAACTCATGCCACCTGGAACACCACAATGTTATGGTGTGTCCGAACGCCGTAACCGCACTTTATTAGATATGGTGAGATCTATGATGTATTTTACTGATTTACCACTATAGTTTTGGGGTTATGCATTAGAGACAGTTGCATTCACTTTAAATAGGGCACCATCAAAATCCGTTGAGACGACGCCTTATGAACTGTGGTTTGGCAAGAAACAAAAGTTGTCGTTTCTTAAAGTTTGGGGGCTGCAATGCTTATGTGAAAAAGTTTCAACCTGATAAGCTCAAACCCAAATCGGAGAAGTGCGTCTTCATATAATACCCAAAGGTAACTATTGGGTACACCTTCTATCACAGATCCGAAGGCAAGTTATTCATTGCTAAGATGGATCCTTTCTAGAGAAGGAGTTTCTCTCGAAAGAAGTGAGTGGGAGGAAAGTAGAACTTGATAAGGTAATTGTACCTTGTCCTGAATTAGAAAATAGTTCATCACTGAAATCAGCTCCAGTGATTCCTACACCAATTAGTGAGGGAGCTAATTGTGATGATCATGAAACTTCAGATCAAGTTATTATAGAACCTCGTAGGTCTTCCAGAGTACGGTCCGCACCAGAGTGGTACTGTAATCCTGTTC
Organism: Triticum aestivum; assembly: GCF_018294505.1. NCBI lineage: Eukaryota > Viridiplantae > Streptophyta > Magnoliopsida > Poales > Poaceae > Triticum > Triticum aestivum. Next base: position 445,995,247 of record NC_057807.1, on the reverse strand, counting down.
TAGAAGTCATGTTACTAGACCATGATGAACCTACGAACTATGAGGAAGCAATGATGAGCCCAGATTCCCAGAAATGGCTGGAGGCCATGAAATCTGAGATAGGATCCATGTATGAGAACAAAGTGTGGACTTTGGTGGACTTGCCCGATGATCGGCAATCCATAGAAAATAAATGGATCTTCAAGAAGAAGACGGACGTTGATAGTAGTGTTACTATCTACAAAACTAGAATTGTCACAAAAAGTTTTTCGACAAGTTCAAGGTGTTGAATACAATGAGATTTTCTCACTCGTATCGATGCTTAAAAGTCTGTCCGAATCATGTTAGCAATTGCCGCATTTTATGATTATGAAATATGGCAGATGGATGTCAAAACTGCATTCCTGAACGGGTTTCTGGAAGAAGAGTTGTATATGATGCAGCCAGAAGGTTTTGTCGATCCAAAGGGAGCTAACAAAGTGTGCAAGCTCCAGCGATCCATTTATGGACTGGTGCAAGCCTCTCGGAGTTGGAATAAACGCTTTGATAGTGTGATCAAAGCATTTGGTTTTGTACAGACTTTTGGAGAAGCCTGCATTTACAAGAAAGTGAGTGGGAGCACTACAGCATTTCTGATAAGTATATGTGAATGACATATTGTTGATCAGAAATAATGGAGAATTATTCTGTAGAGCATAAAGGAGTGTTTGAAAGGAGTTTTTCAAAGAAAGACCTCGGTGAAGCTGCTTACATATTGAGCATCAAGATATATAGAGATAGATCAAGACGCTTGATAAGTTTTTTCAATGAATACATACCTTGACAAGATTTTGAAGTAGTTCAAAATGGAACAGTCAAAGAAAAAGTTCTTGCCTGTGTTACAAGGTGTGAAATTGAGTAAGACTCAAAGCCCGACCACGGCAGAAGATAGAAAGAGAATGAAAGTCATTCCCTATGCCTTGGCCATAGGTTCTATAAAGTATGCCATGTTGTGTACCAAATCTATTGCATACCCTACCACTGAGTTTGGCAAGGGAGTACAATAGTGATCTAGGAGTAGATCACTGGACAGCGGTCAAAAATTATCCTTAGTAGAATAAGGATATGTTTCTCGATTATGGAGGTGACAAAAGGTTCGTCGTAAAGGGTTACGTCGACACAAGTTTTGGCACTAATCCAGATGACTCTAAGTCTTAATCTGGATACATATTGAAAGTGGGAGCAATTAGCTACAGTAGCTCCGTGCAGAGAATTGTAGACATAGAATATTTGCAAATACAAGCGGCTCTGAATCTGACAGACCCGTTGACTAAGCTTCTCTCACGAGAAAAATATGATCACACCTCAGTACTCTTTGGGTGTTAATCACATAGCTATGTGAACTAGATTATTGACTCTAGTAAACCCTTTGGGTGTTGGTCACATAATGATGTGAACTCTGGGTGTTAATCATATACAAATATGAATATTGGTGTTAAATCACATGGCGATGTGAACTAGATTATTGACTCTAGTGCAAGTGGGAGACTGAAGGAAATATGCCCTAGAGGCAATAATAAAGTTATTATTTATTTCCTTATTTCATGATAAATGTTTATTATTCATGCTAGAATTGTATTAACCAGAAACATAATACATGTGTGAATACATAGACAAACTTAATGTCACTAGTATGCCTCTACTTGACTAGCTCATTAATCGAAGATGGTTATGTTTCCTAACCATAGACATGAGTTGTCATTTGATTAACGGGATCACATCATTAGTAGAATGATGTGATTGACTTGACCCATTCCGTTAGCTTAGCAATTGATCATTTAGTATGTTGCTATTGCTTTCTTCATGACTTATACATGTTCCTATGACTATGAGATTATGCAACTCCCATTTACCGGAGGAACACTTTGTGTGCTACCAAACGTCACAACGTAATTGGGTGATTATAAAGGATCTCTACAGGTGTCTCCGAAGGTACATGTTGGGTTGGCGTATTTCGAGATTTGAATTTGTCACTCCAATTGTCGGAGAGGTATCTCTGGGCCCACTCGATAATGCACATCACTATAAGCCTTGCAAGCAATGTGACTAATGAGTTAGTTGCGGAATGATGCATTACATAATGAGTAAAGAGACTTGCCGGTAACGAGATTGAACTAGGTATTCAGATACCGACGATCGAATCTCGGGCAAGTAACATGCCGATGACAAAGGGAACAACGTATGTTGTTATGCGGTTTGATCGATAAAGATCTTCGTAGAATATGTGGGAGTCAATATGAGCATCCAGGTTCCGCTATTGGTTATTGACTGGAGACATGTCTCGGTCATGTCTACATAGTTCTCGAACCCGTAGGGTCCGCATGCTTAAGGTTTCGATGACAGTTTTATTATGAGTTTATGAGTTTTGATGTACCGAAGGAGTTCGGAGTCCCGGATGAGATCGGGGACATGACGAGGAGTCTCAAAATGGTCGAGACGTAAATATCGATATATTGGACGACTATATTCGGACTTCGGAAAGGTTCCGAGTGATTCGGGTATTTTTCGGAGTACCGGAGAGTTACGGGAATTCGTCGGGAGAAGTATTGGGCCTTATTGGGCCATACGGGAAAGAGAGAGGGGCTGCCTAGGGCAGGCCGCGCGCCCCCCAAGTCCTAGTCCGAATTGGACTAGGGGGAGGGGCTGCGCCCCCTCCTTCCTTCCCTTCTCTTTTCCCTTTCCTTTTCTCCTACTCCTACTACATGGAAGGGCTCCTAGTTCTACTAGGAAATGAAGAATCCTACTCCCGGTGGGAGTAGGACTCCCCTAGGGCGCGCCATAGAGAAGGGCGGCCCTTCCCCTCCTCCACTCCTTTATATACGGGGGCAGGGGGCACCCCGTGATACACAAGTTGATCTTCGTGATCGTTCCTTAGCCGTGTGCGGTGCCCCCCTCCACCATATTCCACCTCGGTCATATCGTTGCAGTGCTTAGGCGAAGCCCTGCGTCGGTAGAACATCATCATCGTCACCACGCCGTCGTGCTGACGGAACTCATCCCCGACACCCTGCTGGATCGAAGTCCAGGGATCGTCATCGAGCTGAACGTGTGCTGAACTCGGAGGTGCCGTACGTTCGGTACTTGGATCGGTCGGATCGTGAAGACGTACGACTACATCAACCGCGTTGTCATAACGCTTCCGCATACGGTCTGCGAGGGTACATGGACAACACTCTGCCCTCTCGTTGCTATGCATCACCATGATCTTGCGTGTGCGTAGGAATTTTTTTGAAATTACTACGTTCCCCAATAGCTGAAAGGTCGCACCCGCGTTGCGCAACCCGAACGGCATGCTGGTATAGCAGTATACCCCACACGGGGTTAGGAAGGCTGTTTTCTCCACATCTTCTACTGCCATCTTAATTTGGTGATAGCCTGAGAAGGCATCCAGGAAGCACAGGTAGTCGCATTCGGCGGTGGAATCGACGATCTGGTCGATGCGAGGGAGCGAGAATGGATCCTGAGGGCAGGCCTTGTTGAGGTTGGTGAAGTCGATGCACATGCGCTCGTTCCCCCCTTTTTTGGCACAACAACAGGGTTGGCCAGCCATTCAGGATGGTGAACCTTGCGAATGACACCGGCAGCCTCCAACTTGCGGGTTTCTTGGACGATGAAGGCCTGCTTCTCGGTGGACTGTCGCCTTGCCTTCTGCTTCACGGGGCGCACGTTGGGGCACACGTTGAGATGGTGTTCAATCACATCTCTTGGGACCCCTGCTAGCTCATCAGGTTCCCACACAAACGCCTCCTTGTTTGCCCGCAGAAATTTCACCAGGGCCTCCTCCTGCTCGGGGTCGAGATTGGCGCCTATGGTGAAGGTGGCGCCAGAGGATCCATCCTCGTCGTCTGGTACTTGCTTGGTCTCCGCCTTGTCTTGGGTGAATAACTGCTTCTTCTTGGCCGGCGCATCCCCCTTGGGCTCGAGGGTGTCTGCGCTGGCCGGCTGCGCCACCGCGGCCGTCTTGAAAGCGAGCTTGAGCGCCTGCAGCGCATCCCTTGTGTCTCCGGACACGGTAAGGACACCACTGCTCCCGGGCATCTTCATGAGGTTGTAGGCCGGGTGAGTCGCTGCCATGAACTGGGCCAAGGCTGAGGCCAATGGGGGCGATGTCAAAGTCGACCAGCTCCGTGCGGAAGTTGTCGTGGGTGCCAAAGGTCACCGGGAGGCGGATCTGCCCGAGGGAGCCGGTGGAACTGCCTCCGACGCCCGAGAAGGGCCTACTGGGCCGGAGTCACTCCAGCGGCACGTGGAGGAGGCTGAAGGCCTCCACCGAGAGCACGTTGAGGCCGGGACAACCATCGATAAGGGTCCTGGTGACGGTCACCTGGCAGATGGTGGGGGTGCATAGCATTGGGAGCGCGCCCGAGCAGGCGGTTGATACGTCTCCAACGTATCTACTTTTCCAAACACGTTTGCCATTGTTTTGGACTCTAACTTGCATGATTTGAATGAAACTAACCCGGACTGACGCTATTTTCAGCAGAACTGCCATGATGTTGTTTTATGTGTAGAAAAGAAAAGTTCTCGGAATGTCCTGGAAATCCACGGAGGCACTTTTTGGAATTAATAATAATTTTTGGTGAAAGAATTAATGCCAGGGGGCCCATAGCCTGTCCACGAGACAGGGGGGTGCCCCCCTAGGGCGCGGCCTCCTATCTCGTGGGCCCCCTGGACCTCCACCGACATCAACTCCAACTCCATATATTCCGTCTCGGGGAGAAAAAAATTAGAGAGAAAGTTTTATCGCGTTTTACGACACGGAGCCGCCGCCAAGCCCTAATCTCTCTCAGGAGGGCTGATCTGGAGTCCGTTCGGGGCTCCGGAGATGGGGATTCGTCGCCGTCGTCATAATCAACCATCCTCCATCACCAATTTCATTATGCTCACCGCCATGCATGAGTAATTCCATCGTAGGCTTGCTGGACGGTGATGGGTTGGATGAGATTTACCATGTAATCAAGTTAGTTTTGTTAGGGTTTGATCCCTAGTATCCACTATGTTCTGAGATTGATGTTGTTATGACTTTGCTATGCTTAATGCTTGTCACTAGGGCACGAGTGCCATGATTTCAGATCTAAACCTATTATGTTTTCATCAATATACGTGCGTTCTTGATCCTATCTTGCAAGTCTATAGTCACCTATTATGTGTTATGATCCGACAACCCCGAAGTGACAATAATCAGGATACTTCTCGGTGATGACCGTAGTTTGAGGAGTTCATGTATTCACTATGTGCTAATGCTTTGTTCCGGTTCTCTATTAAAAGGAGGCCTTAATATCCCTTAGTTTCTGTAAGGACCCCGCTGCAACGTGAGGGTAGGATAGAAGATGTCATGCAAGTTCTTTTCCATAAGCACGTATGACTATTTACGGAATACATGCCTACATTACATTGATGAACTGGAGCTAGTTCTATGTCACCCTATGTTATAGCTATTACATAAGGAATCGCATCCGGCATAATTATCCATCACTGATCCATTGCCTACGAGCTTTTCACATACTGTTCTTCGCTTATTTACTTTTCCGTTGCTACTGTTACAACTATTACAAAAACCCAAAAACATTTATCTTTACTTTTGATACTGTTACCTTTATTATCATACCACTTTTGCTACTAAACACTTTGCTGCAGATACTAAGTTATCCAGGTGTGTTTGAATTGACAACTCAACTGCTAATACTCAAGAATATTCATTGGCTCCCCTTGTGTCGAATCAATAAATTTGGATTGAATACTTTACCCTCGAAAGCTGTTGTGATCCCCTACACTTGTGGGTTATCAAGACTACTTTCTAGCGCCGTTGCCGGGGAGCATAGCTCTATTCTCTGAGTCACTTGGGATTTATATCTGTTGATCACTATGAAGAACTTGAAAGACGCTAAAACTACTATTTTGCCCTCAACTACGAGGGGAGGTAAGGAACTGCCATCTAGCCTTGCACTAGATTCTCCTTTTCTTATTAGTAAACTTGCGACACCTAAACCTGCTACTGCTATGAATTATGATATGTCGCATGTTATTGATGATGACACTTCTGCTATGAATGATGAAACTACTTCTGTGCTTGATACTACTTTGCCATTAGGTGAATTTCTAGATAAACAACTTGCTAGAGTTAGGGGGAATGAAAATATTGAAGAACCTATTATTGATGATAGTGATGATGAAGGTTCCCCCAATGATTATGTATTACCTGTTGTTCCGAAGGATTATGTTATGAATGAAGAAGCTGCTAGGGAAATTTTTGCTTGCAATGATAGAAATGATCTTAAGAAATTATTAGCTAAACGGAAGCAATGGTCTCTTAATGCTAGAATGAAACCCGATCCTGCTCTTGCTACTTCACCTATCTGTGTTACTAATAAGGATTATGAATTCTCTGTTGATCCTAAGATTATTACTTTAGTTGAATCTGATCCTTTTTATGGCCTTGAATCTGAAACTGTTGTGGCGCATCTTACCAAGTTGAATGATATAGCTTTTACTCATGATGAGAAGTCTTAGTATTTATATATTCTTAAGATATTTCCGTTCTCATTAAAGGCTGATGCTAAGACTTGGTATAATTCTCTTGCTCCTGGTTGTGTGCGTAGTCCCCAGGATATGATTTATTACTTCTCTGCTAAATATTTCCCTGCTCATAAGAAACAAGCTGCTTTGCGGGAAATATATAATTTTGTGCAAATCAAAGAAGAGAGTCTCCCACAAGCTTGGGGGAGGCTTCTCCGGTTACTTAATGCTTTGCCTGATCATCCTCTTAAGAAAAATGAAATACTTGATATCTTTTATAATGGACTAATCGATGCTTCCAAGGACTACTTGGATAGTTGTGTTGGTTGTGTTTTCAGGGAAAGAACAGTCGACGAAGCTGAAATACTATTGAATAATATGTTGACTAATGAAAATAATTGGACTCTTCCCGAGCCAGTTCCTGAAGTAATTCCTGAACCAATTGAGCCAACTCCCGAGCCTATTCCTAAACCCACTCCGAAGAAGAGAGGTGTTTTATTTCTCAGTCCTGAAGATATGCAAGAGGCAAAGAAATCAATGAAAGAAAAAGGTATTAAAGCTGAAGATGTTAAGAATTTACCTCCTATTGAAGAAATACATGGTCTTAATTTACCGCCTGAAGAACCACATAATCTTGATAACCCGACATAGGTAGTAAAGGTAAATTCTCTCTATAGATATGATAAAGTTGAAATACCCTCTACTAAATTTCATAGCCCATGCTTAGATGAATTTGATGACTTTATGGCTAGAGAAGAAAGTTTTAATGCTTATGTTGGTAGAGAGATAAAGAATAATGCTTTCGAGATAGGACGCGTAGGCGATAATCTGGTTAGAGTTAAAGATGAACTTCACCGTGTTAGCAAATATGCCTCTATGGTTGCTACTCAAGATGAGCAAGTACTTAAAGCTCAAAATGATTTGCTTGATGAATTAAATAATAAAAATGACTTTGATGTTAGAGTGGCTACTAGAACTGGTAGAATGACTCAGGAACCTTTGTATCCTGAAGGCCACCCTAAGAGAATCGAGCAAGATTCTCAGAGAAATAATTTAGAGGCACCTAGTTCTTCTAAAAAGAAGAAAGAGAAAAACGATAGAACTTTGCATGCTTCTAGTGAACCTCCTGTAGACACACCTGAGAATCCCAATGATATTTCTATTTCTGATGCTGAAACTCAATCAGGTGATGAACATGAACCTAGTGATAATGTTAATGATAATGTTCATGTTGATGCTCAACCTAGCAAAAACAATGATGTAGAGATTGAACCTGCTGTTGATCTTGATAACCCACAATCAAAAAATCAACGTTATGATAAGAGAGAGATTTTGTTGCTAGGAAGCACGGTAAAGAAAGAGAAACATGGGTTCAGAAACCCATGCCTTTTCCTCCTAAACCATCCAAGTCAAAGGATGATGAGGATTTCGAGCGCTTTGCTGAAATGATTAGACCTATTTTTTACGTAAGCGCTTAACTGATATGCTAAAAGTAAATCCTTATGCTAAGTATATGAAGGATATCATTACAAATAAAAGAAAGATACCAGAAGATGAAATTTCCACCATGCTTGCTAATTACACTTTTAAGGGTGGAATACCAAAGAAACTTGGAGATCCGGGTGTACCAACTATACCATGCTCTATTAAAAGAAATTATGTTAGAACTGCTTTATGTGATCTTGGAGCCGGTGTTAGTGCTATGCTTCTCTCTTTATATCGTAGACTTGAATTGAATAAGTTGACACCTACTGAAATATCTTTGCAAATGGCTGATAAATCAACTGCTATACCTGTTGGTATTTGTGTGGATGTGCCTGTTGTGGTTGCAAATGTCACTATTTTAACGGACTTTGTTATTCTTGATATTTCCGAGGATGATAGTATGTCTATTATCCTTGGTAGACCTTTTCTTAATACTGCAGGGGCTGTTATTGATTGCAACGAAGGCAATGTCACTTTTCATGTTAATGGTAATGAGCATACGATACACTTTCCGAGGAAACAATCTCAAGTTCATAGTATCAATTCTATTGAAAAAGTTCCAACTATCATTTTTGGAGGTTTTGAATTTCCTCTTCCTACTGTCAAGAAAAAGTATGATATTCTTATTGTTGGGGATTTTCATATCCCCGTTGAGGTAACTTAGTGTTATTCGAAATTTCTCCGGTTCTGTGTTATTCAGAATGAGTTTGTTAACAAGACTTGATCAACCTTGTTAGTGGGTTCATTTTGATGATCACGAGATGGATGAAACTAGAAGGCACAACCTTCTGTACCCTCTTTTTACTTTCTGTTATTTAGAATAAATAAAGCAAAAATAGTATTATCCGTCTGTTTTCTGAATTATCCATGCAAAAAATAGTCCTAAAATAAAAGTGCTCCAAATGCCCTGCAAATTTATTATGATTTTTTTCTAGAATATTTGAGGATTTTAGGCACTGCAAACACTGCAGGAGGGGCAAGCACCAGGCCACGAGAGAGGAGGGCGCCCCCCCTATAGGGCGCGCCCCCTGTCTCATGGGCCCCTGGTGGCTCCCCTCCAGTTATGCCAGCACCCACACACTTCATCTTCTACCAAAAAATCCCTATCCAGCTCAAGCACGAGTTCTAGCTCGTTTTGCTGCAATTTTCGATCTCTTAGCTCAAAGCTCCATTCACAAAACTGCTTTGGGAGATTGTTGCTTGGTATGTGACTCCTCCATTGGTCCAAATAGTTTTTGTTCTAGTGCTTTATTCATTGTAAATTTTTGCTGCATAGGTGACCATGTTCTTGAGCTTGCATGTTAAATTTTTGAGGTCCCAAGCAATTCCAATGCATGATATAGGATCTAGGCACTTGTAGGAGTAGTTGTTATCAATCTTGTTTAGTTTTATTCACTTTTATTTTGAAGTTACTAAAATTTCAGAAATTTTCAGAAAAAGTAATATGCTTAGAAGAATGTACCAAGGTGGTTCCTCGGCAAAGAAAGGGCCAAGGATTGCTATACGTGAGCAAGATGTTAACTTGCCGAGGGACGCAAATGTACGAGCTTGTGAGTGGCCATCTGATGATTTTATGGTCGAAGCAGGCTTCAAGGAGGAATTTGACGCGTATGTGCGCAATGCCGAGCTAGAGGACTTCTTACAAGATAAGTGTCCTCAATACTATCAATTGACTGATTCCTTTGTGCGGATGTTTGAGTATATTTCTGCGCGTAATTCTCCTAGTGTCATGTTTGATATTTATGATACATCTTATACCATGGATTTAGAGGATTTCACAACTGCTTGCAAACTCCCGCAGTGGGCTAATATTAATGATCCTCGCAAATATGAATTTAGAGATTTTCTTGCTAGTATTACTGTAGGAGAATCTAAGGACATAGCACAAGCTACCATAGGGAGCATTCATTTTCCTGCTATACATTATTTTGCTCTCTTTATCGGTAGATGCATTAACGGTAAAGACGAAGCATGTCACATGTGTGTCCCTGATCTTTGTGTCCTCAAGAGTGTTGTTTCAGGTTATAAAGGTTATAACTTGGGGGCAATAGTTGCACGTTGGTTGCAGAATAATAGTAGAAGGGGGAATTTATTTGGAGGAATTTATGCAACCCGTGTGGCTAACTTTCTTAACATAGCCCCACGAGAGGGGGATATGATTGTACCTCCTGTTTATTTGGATAAAGAAGCTATGTTCGATCATCATTTTCTTGAGAGGAATGAACAATTCCTCCATTATAGACTAATCTATGACAGACGCAACGTCGTCCCTGTTACTCTTCCTGCTCCCTACCTTTTTGATTATCAGGCAAAAGGAAGATATGTTGTCACCAGGCAAGAAGCAACTGAATATGAGAGGGGAATGGAGGCAGTTCGCCAACATGCTGCTGCTCAGGAGGCGGTCGCCTCTTCATCTCAGTACAACCCCAGTTTCACTTATGGATATCAGCCAGGCGGTCATTGATTCTAGACCAACTTAGGCCAAAAGCCTAAGCTTGGGGGAGTATGTATTTCTCACCGACTTTACATTCATGTTCACACACTAGTCGTCGGTGCTCATACTCTTTCATTGTATTATCCATGTTAGTTTAAATTTCTTTTTCTAGTTTTCTTCTTGTGTGTTTGATAAACCTTAAGAAAAACCAAAAAAATAGTTAGTTTAATTTCCTTGCTTGTAGTAGCATTTAAAATGAAAACCCAAAAAGATTTCTAGTTCTTCTTTTACTTGTTGGGAGCTTTCCCATGTAAATAGTTTTATTTTCTTTTCTTTCTTTTGGGGGTCGAGAAGACTATATTGAAAATGCTTAATGGCTCTCATATGCATGATTAGTTATTTAACTTAGAGCCCATTTTACCCTGTCTTCTCTCTTGAGTTGAATGCTTGCAGATTCCAGCTTAGTCCAATGCACGTGCACTCTTATTATTATACACATCGTTCGGTCGTGCAAGTGAAAGGCAATAATGATGATATATGATGGACTTATTGGGATGAGAAAAGCTGGTATGAACTCGACCTCTCTTGTTTTTGTAAATATGATGATTCATCGTTCCTGATTCAGCTATTACGAAGTAAACATATTTGCAATGACATTTAGAGATTATAGTTGCTTGTGCCATGCTTGATTAGCTATGAGTTATAATGGTTTACCTTGTGTGCCAACATGCTATTAGGATGATTATGATGTGATATGATGGGATGGTATCCTCCTTTGAATGAATTGAGTGACTCGACTTGGCACATGTTCACGCATGTAGTTGAATCAAATCAACACAGCCTTCACGATATTTATGTTCATAGTGGATTATATCCTACTCATGCTTGTATCCGGTGTGAATTAATTTTAATGCATGTTTATGACTGTTGTCGCTCTCTCAGTTGTTCGCTCCCCAGTCTTTTGCTAGCCTTCACCTGTACTAAGCGGGAATACTGCTTGTGCATCCAAACTCCTTAAACCCCAAAGTTGTTCCATATGAGTCCACTATACCTACCTATACGCGGTATTTACCTGTCGTTCCAAGTAAATTTGTATGTGCCAAAATCCAAACCTTCAAATGAAATTCTGTTTTGTATGCTCGAGCAGCTCATGTTACAACTAGGGCTGCCTATATCTTCCATGCTAGGTGGGTTATTCTCAAGAGGAGTGGACTCCGCTCCTCATTCACGAGAAAGGGCCGGTAACCGGGATGCCAAGTCCCATGATCCAAAAAGATCAAAGCAAATCAAAATAATTAAACAAAACTCCCCCAGGGCCGTTGTATGTTGGAGGCACTCGTTGTTTCGAGCAAGCCATGGATTGATGCTTGTTGGTGGTTGGGGGAGTATAAACCTTTACCATTCTATTTGGGAACTGCCTATAATGCATGTAGTATGGAAGATACAGCCATCTCATAGTTGTTGCGTTGACAACGAAAGTATGCTGCTCAAAATGTTATTCAATCTCCATTTTAAAATCGAGCTCTGGCACCTCTACAAATCCCTGCTTCCCTCTGCGAAGGGCCTATCTATTTACTTTTATGTTGAGTCATCACCCTTCTTATTAAAAAGCACCCACTTGAGCACACTGTCATTTGCATTCATTACTATTGGTTTATATTGGGTATGACTTGACTGGATCTCTTTTACCATCAATTACAATGTTTAGTCAGTCCTTGATCTTTAAAGGTTCTCTGCATTTATGTTTTGCGGTCTCAGAAAGGGCTAGCGAGATACCATTTTGTTGTATCATGTTATGATTATTTTGAGAAAGTGTTGTCATCCGAGTTTTATTATTATGGCTCGCTAGCTGATTATGTTATTGATATGAGTAATTGTGAGACCTATGTATTATTGTGAGTATGGTTAGTTCATAATATTTGCTCAAACTTGAATGCTGGCTTTTCATGTTACAACAACAAGAGCAAACATAGTTTGTAAAAGTTTTTATTTATCACTTTCAGTTTATCAACTGAATTGCTTGAGGACAAGCAAAGTTTGAAGCTTGGGGGAGTTGATACGTCTCCAATGTATCTACTTTTCCAAACACTTTTGCCCTTGTTTTGAACTCTAACTTGCATGATTTGAATGAAACTAACCCGGACTGATGCTGTTTTAGCAGAACTTCCATGATGTTGTTTTATGTGTAGAAAAGAAAAGTTCTCGGAATGTCCTGGAAATCCACGGAGGCACCTTTTGGAATTAATAAGAATTTTTGGCGAAAGAATTAATGTCAGGGGGCCCACAACCTGTCCACGAGATAGGGGGCGCCCCCCCTAGGGCGCGGCCTCCTATCTCGTGGGCCCCCTGGACCTCCACCGACGTCAACTCCAACTCCATATATTCCGTCTCGGGGAGAAAAAAACCAGAGAGAAAGTTTCATCGCGTTTTACGACACGGAGCCGCCGCCAAGCCCTAATATCTCTCGGGAGGGCTGATCTGGAGTCCGTTCGGGGCTCCGGAGAGGGGGATTCGTCGCCGTCATCATCATCAACCATCCTCCCAATTTCACGATGCTCACTGCTGTGTGTGAGTAATTCCATCATAGGCTTGCTGGACGGTGATGGGTTGGATGAGATTTACCATGTAATCAAATTAGTTTTGTTACGGTTTGATCCCTAGTATCCGCTATGTTCTGAGATTGATGTTGCTATGACTTTGCTATGCTTAATGCTTGTCACTAGGGCCCGAGTGCCATGATTTCAGATCTGAACCTATTATGTTTTCATGAATATATGTGCCTTCTTGATCCTATCTTGCAAGTTTATAGTCACCTATTATGTGTTATGATCCGACAACCCCAAAGTGACAATAATCGGGATACTTCTCGGTGATGACCGTAGTTTGAGGAGTTCATGTATTCACTATGTGCTAATGCTTTGTTACGGTTCTCTATTAAAAGGAGGCCTTAATATCCCTTAGTTTTCGTAAGGACCCCGCTGCAACGGGAGGGTAGGACAGAAAATGTCATGCAAGTTCTTTTCCATAAGCATGTATGACTATTTAAGGAATACATGCCTACATTACATTGAGGAACTGGAGCTAGTTCTATGTCACCCTATGTTATAGCTATTACATGAGGAATCGCATCCGGCATAATTATCCATCACTGATCCATTGCCTACGAGCTTTTCACATACTGTTCTTCGCTTATTTACTTTTCCGTTGCTACTGTTAAAACTATTACAAAAACCGCAAAACATTTATCTTTACTTTTGCTATCGTTACCTTTATTATCATACCAGCGGTGTTGGAGGGGTGATCGTCCGAGCTGAAGGTCAAATCGGCCTTGGGTGCCACCCAGCCCGGGGGGCTTCATGGCGCTTGAGGACGACACCGATCTGGCGGACGAACGGCTTGACATGGCGGCTCGAAGGTGGCGCCAACGAGCCTCATAGGAGAGCTGCGATGACTAGGGGCACCGGCGCATCATACTTGAAAGTGCTAGTATCGACTAGAAGGGGGGGTGAATAGGCGATTTTTATGAAAGTCTTCAAAACTTGGAAGTTACGAAGACAAACAACAGAAACAACCTAATTGATATGCAGCGGAAGATAAACTAACCTAAACAAGCCATAGTCAAGTATGTAATGATATGAAGGTACAGGACTAATAACAGTTAGGCAGAAAGGATCAAGATGAAAGATAGTATGAAGCCAATCAACAACAGTAGTCAAGCAATGAAGTCAAAGAGATAAACAGATAAGCAATGACTTCATGAAGACAAACTTAAGTAAGGTTGGAAGGGATAGAACCAGTTGCTTGTTGAAGACACAGGATTTGTTGGACCAGTTCCTGTTGCTGTGACAACTATACGTCTGGTTAGGGAGGCTGAGATTTAACTCAGAAGACCGTGTCTTCACCTTATTTCCCTTGAGCTAAGGACACCCAGTCCTCGCCCAATCACTCTAGTAAGTCTTCAAGGGAGACTTCCAAACCTTCACATACTTCGTTCACCGGCAATCCACAATGACTCTTGGATGCTCAGAATGCGACGCCTAACCGGCTGGAGGATTCACAGTCCTCAAGTGTAATAAGTCTTCAGGTCACACAGACAGAAAGACTTCAGTGATGCCTAACACTCTTTGGCTCTGGGTGTTTGGGCTTTGTCCTCGCAAGGATTTCTCTCTCTCAAATGCTTCGAGGTGGGTTGCTCTCAAACGACAAAAGCCGTGCACAAACTCTGAGCAGCCACCAATTTATGGTGTAGGGGGTGGGCTATTTATAGCCACTAGGCAACCCGACCTGATTTGTCCAAAATGACCCTGGGTCACTAAGGAACTGACACGTGTTCCAACGGTCAGATTTCAAACACACGCGGCAACTTTACTTGGGCTACAAGCAAAGCTGACTCATCCAGCTCTGGATAAGATTTGCTCTCATTGTCTTCGCTCGAAGACATAGGATTTGGGTTGAGCATCACTTCAGTCACTCTGACTTAGTTCACTTGGACCCCACTTAACAGTACGGTGGTTCCTATGACTCAACAAAGAAGAAAAGAAACAACGAAACACACAGTCTTCGCGCTCCAAAGTCTTCACGCAATGTCTTCTCATGTCATAGTCTTCAATATGAATATCTTCTCATACCACCATTGTCTTCAATGTCTTCATACATTTTTAGGGGTCATCTCCGGTAGGTAAACCGAATCAATGAGGGACACTACCTGCGTTATCCTGCAATTCTCACAAACGCATTAGTCCCTCAACCAACTTTGTCGTCAATACTCCAAAACCAACTAGGGGTGGCACTAGATGCACTTACAATCTCCCCCTTTTTGGTGATTGATGACAAACTGGTTGAAGTTTTCAACGGGGATAAAGTATGTGAAATTGTAAGGATAGGAATTTGTCTTCATAAGTTGCAAGGGCTCCCCCTGAAGATGTGCATATAAGTAATTTGCTTTTGGAATGCAAATGCACATGGCAGGTTGTACTTGTGGAGATCCACTTCAACTTATGAAGATAATTCATCATGCATGAAATGATATAGCAATAAGAATGACATGCATAATGAAAAATGGACGTCTGCAGAATGATCTAAGTGCGGAAGTTATCATCGCACATGCGGAATTTATCATCGCAAAGCAAATAAGTAGCAGAAGTAGCAGACGACCATCAAGTTTAGGTGTTACAACTCAAAGAACCAAATGTTTCAAAACGCAAGAGTTGTAAGCACGCAGCAAAATATAATGCAACCGCCCATATGAACCCGCTTGAAGACTATCAACTCATACGCTTCTCCCCCTTTTGTCAGTAATGACCAAAAAGGTTTGAAGACATAGAGCATCTACTCGTCATCATGAGTAGGTGAAGCAGCAGGGTTGTCGTCGTTGGTTGGCGGTGCAGACGAGCTTGGTGCAGTGTCGATGCGCGCAGTAGTAGTTGGAGGTGGTGAAGTAGCGTCATCTTCATCATCGATCACTCTGGCATTAACTGTTGCCGCGGAAGAGGAATATTCAGAGTCTTCAAGAGATGGAGTTCGACGCAGGGTAGCAGTCCTTGGAGGAGTGGAGTCGAACTGGAATCTTTCATTGAAGCCATCATCTTGAAGATCAGCTTCAGCACTGAGCAGAGTCAAACTCTTCCATGATCTTCGGCAAGTTTCATGAGCAACAAAGGCATTCTTGGTGGCAAGGTTGCGAATGCGATTGACATCCACCAAGAGGCTTTGCATTTGGCGCTTGAGCCAGAAATGATGCTTATCCTGCTTCTGATGAAGAGCCACAAGAAGCTCTTGGTCATTAAGAACACGAGAACGCTTCCGAGGCCTTTGCGCAATGGTGCTTTCAGTGGCTTCAGTTGGCGCTCTGTGAGGCAGACGGGTGTTACCAGCTAGTGGGATAGAATCTTGTTGCTGCTTGAACACCTTCAATAGGCTGAGTGAAGCTTTGGTGCTCAATGTTCTAAAGACAAAGTGGCGTCTTGGCAGGGTCAGAATATACAGCATCAACTGACATATCAACCTCGGGCAAAAATATGATGTGATTGCGAGAAAAGGGCTGATAATTGACAGATGAGTGTCGCTTGATGAGGCGCATGACCCAGGGAGCATAAAATTTCAGACCAAACAGGTCAGAACCGGAAGTAGCAAGTTGCCTGATGAAGAATTCCTGAGTGTTGAAGCTGATGCCATTAGAATATAGAAGACCAAAGTCTTCATGGCTCCTTCAAGCTTGGCCGATGATGAGTGTCCCTTGACTGGCCATAGAGTTCGCCTGATGATATGATATATGGTGCGAGGCAGATACTCATGGTCTTCAACAAAGAAATGTGTGGGATACTCAGCGTCAGATGGCAAAGGCTTCATCATGCTCAGCATCTGGCTCATGTTGGGTTCTGGCTTATGAAAGATGCTTTCCACAGCATTGCGGTGTAGCTGATAGTTAGGCTCATACAGTTCTCCAGGAGTGGCTAGCCCAGTAAGCTCGATGATATCCATAGCTTTGGCTTCATGATGAACATTGCCAGTCATCCACTCGAGAACCCAAGTCTTGATGTCTCTGTAGTAGCCGCGAATGTGCAGAGTGGCGTAGAATTGAAGCAATAGCTCTTCATTCTAGTGTTCCTTGTCTGTCACAAAATGAAGCAAACCAGCATCGCGAAAGCAGTCAAGTGCTTCTTCCAAGCACGGCAGTCCAGCAATAGCTTCAGTGTCAAGGCGCATATGAGGGAAAATGCGCCCTTGATCATATAGCATGCAGGAGTAATAGCTTCGCTGCGGATAGCTCCAGAACCGATCTGATGAAATCCTTGGCTTGGAGTAGGGGTTCTTGGCGCTGTCAACGAAGGTATTGTGGCTCTTGAAGCCATTTGCATTGAAAGACCCGGGGGAGTTGGCAGTACCTGGAAACCTTGGCTTCTGGACCTGAGGCCGATGCTCAACATGATAGTCAAATTGGGGGCCTGAGGCAGCAGGCAGAGGCACCAGAACGGGCCATCTGACAGTGACAAGCTGACCGTGATCGTATGCTTGCTCAATAGTGTGAGGCCTTGGAGGCGGAACTGGAGCAGGGGCAACATCAGAGGGTTCAGGAGCATTTGTCATATTCGCTCCAGGTGCAGCCTCCTCATTGGCGTCAGGTGCAGCATTCTCATTGGCGTCAGGTGCAGCATTCTCATTGGCGTCAGGTGCAGCATTCTCATTGGCGTCAGATTCAGGGGCCACATTTGCTTCGGGCATAGTTGCCTCATTGGTTTCAGGCACGCTGGTTGGTGCATGCTCCACATTGGTGTCAGCCATGACCACGTCATTGGCTTCATTGGCATTGGTGGTGGCAGCCTCAACATTTTCAACCTCCTCTTGACGAGCAGGAGGGTCGGGTACAGGCACGTTCAGATCATGAACTGCTTCTTCTTCAATCATAGGGGGAGTTGGAACACGAACTTCTTCTTCTTCAGTAGCAGGGGGAGTTGGTACACGTACTTCTTCTTCTTTTTCTTCGGCTGATGCAGCCGGAATGTCTTCAGAAGCATGTGCTTCAGACATGGAGATGTTCACTGTTGGAGCTGGTTCAGAGAATACTTGCCGTGCAATAGGTGAACGTTGCACGTCTCCTTCAGGAACACTCGACAGAGGGACTTCAAGCCTTTGTCCTCTTCGAAGACTGCGAAGCGCTGGCTTCAAGTTGGGAGATGGACTTGGTTGAGCCTGAAAGTCTTCATCCTCTTCTTGCACTGGGGGTGGAGCTTGTTGTTGTTGTTGGGGAGTACTGGGAGAGTCTTGGTGTTGTTGTGGGTGATTAGCCCACGAAGCATCCTGAGCAATTGGTGTCAATGGATGACCAATGCTGATGATTTCGCTGTTCATACGAACAGGCGATGATACCACTTGATGTTCAATCTGAGGAAGAACTTCATCATCATTTACATTGTCATCTTGACCAATGTCTTCAGCAGCGTTGGGTTCAGCTGCTGGAATATCTTCAGTCACATGAGCCTCTGTGGTAGCAGGCTCATGGACAACCATCCTTCTTTCTCGACGAACAGACACAGGGCGTACAACGGAGATGGGTTCAACGACTAAGGGCTCTGTGGAAGCAGCCCTAGTCTTCTTGGTCTTGCGCTTCTTCTTGGAGGGAGCGGCATTAGAAGCTTCAGCATGCTTTCTCTTTCTGGCATCAGCCTCGGCAGCCTTTGTCTTCTTCTGCTCTGAAGTGGTTGAGGTGACCTTTGGCTTCGAGCCAGTCATGCTGCTCGGTAAGATAATGCGAGGGGCTTCTTGCCTTGAAGGCTCAGGCTGTTCAGCAGGGTGCTTCTTCTTCCTCTTTGCAGCCATCCTGGGATCAATGTCTGGACGGCCAAGGGACTTGCGCTTCTCATCCTCATTATAGGCAATCACACACTTATCAGCCAAAAGCTTCATGCGTTCTCGAGAGCCTTGAGCTTCTTGGCGTTTCTGCACAAAAGCTTCTTTGAGCTCATGGAGCATGACCTTGAAGTTGCATACGTCTTGAACACTCAGATTGGCCAGATGCTTCTTGAATTGAGCCTTCTCAAAATCAATCTTGTTTTTGAGCTCGACGATGCGCTGAGCGAGAGCTAGCTCAGAAGCAATGGCGCCATTGAAGGTGACACTGAGGCCTACTGGGAGCTGTAAGTCTTCAAAACTGACGTTGGGGGTGTCGAACCACTCATCAATGAAATTGTGAATGATGGCCACATCAAATAAAGGCAGGTTGCTAAAGATTTCTGCTTCTTCTTTGCTCTTGATCAGCTGCTCAAGGGCATCATCCGCAAGATCTTCATCACTTGATAGATCAATGGGTTCTTCATGCAGAATGGCAGCAGGAGCCAAATCTCGCTGATCAGATGGTCTAACAAGCTGCTTTTTCTTGTCCGTTCTCCTGGAGACACGGGACAGATCTTCAGATTGCACACTGGCTTCAGGAGGTGCAGTGGCCAGTGGCTTCGCACGCAAAGTCTTCGGAGGTGGCTTTGCAGCTGAGGTTGAAGCCTTAGACTTCTTTTGCTTCTGTGGCTTTGGAGGGGAGGAGCAGGAGCTTCATCAGAGTCAGCACCATCGTCAGAATGATCGAATCTGGCGCCTTGGACCATGATGTTAGTGATGAGGCCGTCAAGGTTGGCATAGGGGCCAATGACATTGGGATTGGCTTCACGGGAGCCATCAGCACGGGGAGCAGAGGGACCTGGATTGAAGTCCAAACCCAAGGACTTCTTGTTCTCCTTGGCCGAAGCCACAGCAAACTGATAGTTGCGCTTGAAGAGCGAATCTTCACGACACCATAGAAGTGAAGTGGGATCTGCATTCACTGGCTGTGGCCCACGGACCATGCATGGATAGAAGCCATGTTCAATGGCTTCAGCTCGGCTCTTGGGTTGCAGCCCTCGATAGAGGATATCACCCCATGGGCTCTTGATGGCATGCTTCTCTGCATATTCCTTTGTCACAAATCTGTACTTGAACCACTCCTCAGCCCAATAGCGTCGAATCCATTGGGTTCGCGTCTTCCTCTGATGATAATTCTCTTCAGGATCTGTCTTGTACAGTTCTGCTAAGTCATCAGGCAGATCTCTAGATGTGCCACTTCTGCGCTGTCTGCCACCCTTCCTTGTTGATTTCTCTGTTGCCATGAACTTTAAACTGAAAGGCTTTAATATGTTCAAAGGCTTCAGAGCGTTGCGCTTGCTGGTCAAGCAGGAACTGGCTTCAAGAGAATTCAACTGATGCTGTAGGTATTCTGCAAACGAATGCAGACTATGAGAACCAAGGGATTCTCCCACGGACATGTACCTGTGACAGCATTAGAGATGCGAGGGAAGGGGAAGAGGTCATATGCATTCTCAGAAGATTTTTGAAGATAAATCAGTTTGAAGATATTGACCTCATGTTGCGAAGACATTCACTTATATAGGTGAGTTGGTTCCAGATTTGTACCAATCCGTGAATAAGTACAAGTGAGGAATCAAACTAGTAAGAAATCTAAGTGAATCGACTAAGCAGTATGAGATGCAGACGGAATATATCTAGCTTTGAATAGACAGAAACTACTTTCGGTAAACAGGATGAATCTTGAAGATCACAAAGGTGGTAAAAATAGAGTTATAATTACCGCACGAAGAACTGCTAGATGGAGAAGAATAGGAGACCGAGCAGTTCAGCCCACCGTGCCCTAACTTGGCGACGGAGGACACCTACGGCGACAGCGGAGAGGACGATGTCCGCGGTCGGCGTGAGGATGGCGTCGGAGAAGTCGCGGCAGCTAAGCGCTTCGTCGCCGGCGTCGTCTCGAGCTAGCGGTGGCGCTAGGGTTTTGACGGAGGTGGAGAGGTGGAAGAAGTATTTCTTTACCGCAGGGGGATAGGTATTTATAAGTAGGTGAGAGAGACGGCGCAATTACACTGGTGCCCCTACCAGTTCACATCTGAGGGGCACGTGGCGAACATGCAACACCCTCAGGGTTGTCCCACATTCCCACGCCCGCCAGGCATGTCGGAGAGTTGTTCCGACTTCTCTGGATTTCAACAGTAAAGATAATCCATTAAGAACAGATTTAATGTTTGTCTCTTTGCCTTCTGCTGACTAGGACACAGAGAAGACATTCGATAGTTTCAACAGAATGCATATGATTTGGACAGATAGATTTGAGATAGTAAGCATAGAGAGGTTAGGGTCCGATCACATTCACTTAGTGCAAAAAGATCCAATCTTGAAGACATAGCTATAAGTGAATGCTGTAGAGGACAGAACACTAGTATATATATCAGAAAGCAATCAAATCATCATAGTGCAGAAAGTCATGAAGACAAATTGAAACTGAAGACAAACTAAATACGAAGTCATTGCAATATAACGCCTTGAATGAAACACTTCAAGCAAGAAAAGTTGGTGGTGGCGTTACCCACCGTATAGGAAGTATTAGACCCAGACACGGCGCACAATTATCGTGGCGCTCCGAAGTCAAATTCCATGTTAATGTATTCACACTCAGAGTGTAAATCTTCATTGATTGAAGATATACATTACTTTGTGTGTTGCACATCTAAGTCATCAACATGCATAAGCGTTAGGATGTGTACCTGATCACAGGACATTAGAGGATTGCAAGATATTTAGCTCACACCGTAACTTGCAAAACCTTTTCTCATCCAAGGGCTTTGTGAAGATATCTGCCAGTTGCTCTTCAGTGTTGACGTGAATGATATCGATATCTTTCTTCATAACATGATCTCTGAGAAAGTGATGACGAATTTCAATGTGCTTTGTCTTCGAGTGTTGGACTGGATTGTTGGCTATTTTGATGGCACTCTCGTTGTCGCAGAAGAGAGGTACTTGTTTCAGGTTGATGCCATAATCCTTGAGAGTTTGCTTCATCCATAGAAGCTGAGCACAACAGGATCCAGCAGCAATGTATTCAGATTCAGCAGTTGAGAGTGATACACAGTTCTGCTTCTTCGAAGACCAACAGACAAGTGATCGACCAAGAAAATGGCATGTGCCAGATGTAGACTTGCGATCCACCTTGTCACCAGCATAATCAGCATCCGAGAATCCAACCAAATCGAATCTTGAGCCCTTGGGATACCATAATCCGAGTGTTGGGGTGTAAGCCAAATATCGAAGAATTCGCTTCACAGCTAAGTGATGCGATTCCTTTGGTGCCGCTTGGTACCGAGCACACATGCAAACACTAAGCATAATATCTGGCCTAGATGCACATAAATAAAGCAAAGAACCAATCATGGAGCGGTATACCTTTTGATCGAACTCTTTACCATTGTCGTCGGGACCAAGATGGTGCTTGGCTGGCATTGGCGTCGTGTAGCCTTTGCAGTCTTCCATTCCAAACTTCTTCAGACAATCTTTGAGGTATTTCTCTTGAGATATGAAGATGCCATTCCTCTGCTGACGAATTTGAAGACCAAGGAAGAACTTCAGCTCACCCATCATGGACATTTGATATTGCTCTTGCATCATGTACCCAAACTCATCACTGTACTTCTGGTTGGTGCATCCGAAGATTATGTCATCCACATATATTTGGCACACAAACAGTTCACCATCATATGTCTTCGTGAAGAGAGTGGGATCGAGGGATCCAGGTTTGAATCCTTTGCTCTTCAGGAAGTCTTTGATTGTATCATACCAGGCACGAGGGGCTTGTTTGAGGCCATACAGTGCCTTGTTTAGCTTGTACACCATATCAGGATGTTTTGGATCTTCAAAGCCAGGTGGTTGTGCGACATATACTTCTTCTTCAATCTTGCCATTGAGAAATGCACTCTTTACATCCATTTGATATAGCAAGATATTGTGATGATTAGCATAGGCTAGCAGTATGCGAATAGCTTCAAGCCTAGCAACAGGAGCAAATGTTTCATCGAAGTCAATTCCTTCAACTTGAGTGTATCCTTGAGCCACAAGACGTGCTTTGTTTCTGACGACTTGACCATGCTCATCTTGCTTGTTTCGATATATCCATTTTGTTCCAATAATGTTATGCTTGCGAGGATCAGGTCGCTTGACAAGTTCCCAGACATTATTCAGTTTGAACTGTTGAAGTTCTTCTTGCATGGCTTGAATCCATTCAGGTTCCATAAAAGCTTCAGCAACTTTCTTGGGTTCTGATATTGACACAAATGAAAAGTGCCCACAGAAGTTTGCTAGCTGTGTTGCTCTTGATCGAGTGAGCGGACCAGGTGCATTGATGCTGTCAATTATCTTCTCTATTTGAACTTCATTTGCAACACGAGGGATGAACAGGACGAAGATTTTGCTCTGGCTGATCATTGTCATCATTGGGAGGATTGTCTTCGGACTGAGCATTGTCTTCAGGTTGATTTGGTGCAGAGATGATAAGTTCCTCTTCAGGTTGTGCTTCAGAGGGCATGATTTCACCAGTTCCCATCAGCTTGATTGCCTCGTTTGAAGGAGCTTCATCCAGTGTACTTGGCAGAATCTCTCTCTGTGAACCATTGGTTTCATCAAATTTCACATCCACAGTTTCAACGATTTTGTAGAGATAAAGGTTGAAGACTCTGTAGGAGTGTGAATCCTTTCCATAGCCAAGCATGAAGCATTCGTGAGCCTTAGGTGCAAATTTTGACTTGTGATGGGGATCCTTGATCCAGCATCTTGCTCCAAATACTCTGAAGTAACTGACATTTGGCTTCTTTGCCAGTAAGTAGCTCATATGATGTTTTGTTCAGAAGCTTATGAATGTATACACGGTTGATGATGTGACATGCTGTGTCAATAGCTTCAGGCCAGAACTTTCTTGGTGTCTTGTACTCATCTAGCATTGTTCGAGCCATCTCAATGAGGGTTCTGTTCTTGCGCTAAATGATGCCATTTTGCTGAGGTGTGTATGGAGCAGAGAACTCATGAGTGATTCCCATTGTATCCAGATACAGATCAAGTCCAGTGTTCTTGAATTCAGTGCCATTGTCACTTCTGATGTGCTTGATCTTCACACCATAGTTGTTCATTGCGCGAGTTGCGAAGCGCCTGAAGACATCTTGCACTTCAGTCTTGTACAGAATTATATGAACCCATGTGTATCTTGAGTAGTCATCAACAATGACGAAGCCATAGAGACAGGCAGTTGTTGTGAGGGTGGAGTAGTGAGTAGGTCCAAATAAGTCCATGTGTAACAGCTCGAAGGGTTGAGATGTTGTCATGATTGTCTTCGATGGGTGCTTTGCCCTAGTCATCTTTCCAGCTTCACAAGCACCACACAGATGATCCTTCTTGAACTTGACATCTTCGATGCCAATGACATGCTTCTTCTTGACGAGTGAGTGTAAGTTCCTCATGCCAGCATGTCCCAGCCTTCGATGCCAGAGCCAGCATTCTGAAGCTTTTGTGAGAAGACAAACGGCAAGCTGTGGACCAGCTGAGAAATCTACCATGTACAGATCATCTTTTCGATATCCTTCAAAGACTAGAGATTTGTCAGATTCCATTAGTACAAGGCAACGATATTTGCCAAATATCACAATCATGTTCAAGTCACAAAGCATTGAGACAGACATTAAGTTGAAACCAAGGGATTCAACAAGCATCACTTTATCCATGTGTTGATCCTTTGAGATTGCAACTCTACCTAGACCCAATACTTTGCTTTTACCAGTGTCAGCAAACGTGATGTGACTCTTGTCGGATGGACGTAAGGTTGAGTCCATGAGAAGACTTCGATCACCAGTCATATGATTTGTGCATCCACTGTCCATAATCCATTCTGAAGCTTTTGGTGATGTACCCTACAGTGCAGTTAGGAGGATAGGCTTCACACAAGTGTTGTGAAGCATATGCATTTGATACATATAGGGACAGTCACAGCTTATATCAAAGTTAGGACATAGACTGATGAGAATTCAGATGTGAAGCATATAGAATGATATTTTAACGTGCGTCCTCAGTGAGTTTTAGGTCCCCAGCAATAGTATCGGACGCCATTGATTGCTGGCTGGAGACCATTTTCTGCAAAAGAGAGTTAGTTCTTCTTTGCCACCCACATTTTCAGTGGGGGCTTAGAAGCAATGAGTCTAAGTGCAGCATCTGAGAATTTTGGCTTTGAAGCCCTAGCAAATAGCCTTGCAGGAGATGAATGATACTCATATGAATAAGCAGAAAAGTTCTTAGTCCTATGAACATAGCGGTTCGAAGATACACGCTCATATTCATAAGTCTGAGCATGATTTCCCTGCAAAACATTGGCGTTAGGGTGACTCATGTGAGTCCTGTATCTGTATGAAGCCTTTGGGCCATATGAAGCTATAGGTCTGGGGTTTGTCTTCTTCCTAGGTGGTGTCATGACGACATTCACAGGAAGATTCTCAATGTACCGCTTAGGTACCCAGATCTTCTTCATAGGTGGTCCATTCCTGCAGTTAGTACCAATGTACCTGGCAAACACTTCACCATTCTGATTTTTGAACAGCTTATAGTTTGCATCAAAGGATTCATCAATGATCATAGGATTAGCACAGGTAAAGCCAGATAAGGTAGATGGATCTACTGAAGGTCCTTTGCAGTAACCCATGTGGTTTTGGGGTACTGCTCAGGCTTCCAGTATGAGCCATCAATATTCATTTTCCTCTCAAACCCAACACCCCCTTTCCTAGGGTTTCGGTTCAGAATCTGCTTTTTGAGGACATCGCAGAGAGTCTGATGTCCCTTCAAACTTTTGTACATCCCTGTTTCAAGCAATGTCTTCAACATAGCATTTTCATCAGCAACAGCAGTGGTATCCTCCGCAGAGGGGTTAGTGACCACATCAGTAGGTGAAGACAATGAAACAGTAGCAGCAGTGGAACATTCAGCAACAGATGTAGCGTTATCACGCTCAATGCATTTTAGACATGGTGGTTCAAATCCTTCCTGAGCGGAATTGATCTGTTGAGCGCGAAGTGACTCATTCACCTTTTGAAGATCTTCATGAGCCGCTCTCAATTTCTCAAGCTCTTGTTTCCTTTGAAGATAATCATAGGAGAGCCTTCATAGGTAGTTGAGAGCGATTCATGACGACCTTCAAGTTCTTGGTACTTAGCATGAAGATTTTTTATGTCATCAACTAAGGACTGTGAACGTGTCATTTCAGCGTCCAACAGGTCATCGCTTTTGTCTAACAGTTTTTGAGTATGTTCCATAGCCTTTTGTTGTTCAGTTGCAATTTTAGCAAGTGTTTTGTAGCTAGGTTTGGATTCACAATCAGAGTCATCTTCACTTGAAGTTTGAAAGTAAGCATCGCGTGATTTTACCTTGGTACCGTGTGCCATGAAGCAGTAGGTGGGAGTAGGATCGTCATCGCCATTAACTTCAGCGTTGGTGTGGAAGTCATTGTCTTCAGTGTTGAAGATGGACTTGGCAACATAGGCAGTGGCTAGAGCCAGACTTGCAACGCCAGGGTTAGACTCTTCTCCAGACTCCACCTCCGCCTCCTCCGAAGCAGACTCCTCCTCTGAATCCATTTCCTTGCCAACAAAAGCACGAGCCTTGCCAGATGAGCTCTTCTTGTATGATGAAGACTTGGAAGAAGACTTAGAAGACTTTGAGGATTTCTTCTTATTCTTGTCATCAGAATCATATTCCTTGCTTTTCTTCTTCTTCTTCTCATTGTCCCACTGTGGACACTCAGATATGTAGTGACCAGGTTTCTTGCACTTGTGGCAGGTTCTCTTCTTGTGATCATGTGTGGAAGCTTCATCATTCCTTGAGCTAGATCGTGAAGACTTTCTGAAGCCTTTCTTCTTTGTGAATTTCTGGAACTTCTTCACAAGCATAGCAAGTTCCCTTCCAATGTCTTCAGGATCTTCAGAACCGCAGTCAGATTCTTCTTCAGATGAGGAAACAACTTTTGCCTTCAAAGCACGAGTTCGGCCATAGCTTGGACCATAGATATCTCTTTTCTCAGATAGCTGGAACTCATGTGTGTTGAGCCTCTCAAGTATATCAGACGGATCGAGTGTCTTGAAGTCAGGACGTTCTTGTATCATGAGGGCAAGGGTGTCAAAGGAGCTGTCAAGTGATCTCAGTAGTGTCTTGACGATTTCATGCTTGGTAATCTCAGTTGCGCCAAGAGCTTGAAGTTCATTTGTGATATCAGTGAGGCGATCAAACGTGAGCTGGACATTCTCATTGTCGTTTCTCTTGAAGCGGTTGAAGAGGTTGCGAAGAACACTGATTCTTTGATCTCTCTGGGTTGAAACGCCTTCGTTGACCTTGGATAGCCAGTCCCAGACTAGCTTCGACGTTTCCAGAGCACTCACACGGCCATACTGTCCTTTGGTCAGATGACCACAGATGATGTTCTTCGCAGTAGAGTCCAGTTGAATGAACTTCTTGACATCAGTGGGAGTGACACCTTCACCAGTTTTGGGAACGCCATTCTTGACGACATACCAGAGGTCGACATCAATGGATTCAAGATGCATGCGCATCTTATTCTTCCAGTAGGGATATTCAGTTCCATCGAACACGGGGCAAGCAGCGGAGACCTTGATTATCCCTGCAGTCGACATAGCTGAAACTCCAGGTGGTTAAACCGAATCACACAGAACAAGGGAGTACCTTGCTCTGATACCAATTGAAAGTGCTAGTATCGACTAGAGGGGGGGGTGAATAGGCGATTTTTATGAAAGTCTTCAAAACTTGGAGGTTTCGAAGACAAACAATCGAAATAACCTAATTGATATGCAGCGGAAGATAAACTACCTAAACAAGCCATAGTCAAGTATGTAATGATGTGAAAGTACATGACTAATAGCAGTTAGGTAGTAAGGATCAAGATGGAAGATAGTGTGAAGCCAATCAACAATAGTAGTCAAGCAATGAAGTCAAACAGATAAACAGATAAGCAATGACTTCATGAAGACAAACTTAAGTAAGGTTGGAAGGGATAGAACCAGTTGCTTGTTGAAGACACAGGATTTGTTGGACCAGTTCCAGTTGCTGTGACAACTGTACGTCTGGTTAGGGAGGCTGAGATTTAACTCAGAAGACCGTGTCTTCACCTTATTCCCCTTGAGCTAAGGACACCCAGTCCTCGCCCAATCACTCTGGTAAGTCTTCAAGGGAGACTTCCAAACCTTCACAGACTTCGTTCACCGGCAATCCACAATGACTCTTGGATGCTCAGAACGCGACGCCTAACCGGCTGGAGGATTCACAGTCCTCAAGTGTAATAAGTCTTCAGGTCACACAGACAGAAAGACTTCAGTGATGCCTAACACTCTTTGGCTCTGGGTGTTTGGGCTTTGTCCTCGCAAGGATTTCTCTCTCTCAAATGCTTCGTGGTGGCTTGCTCTCAAACGACAAAAGCCATGCACAAACTCTGAGCAGCAATCAATTTATGGTGTAGGGGGTGGGCTATTTATAGCCACTAGGCAACCCTACCTGATTTTTCCAAAATGACCCTGGGTCACTGAGGAACTGACACGTGTTCCAACGGTCAGATTTCAAACACACGCGGCAACTTTACTTGGGCTACAAGCAAAGCTGACTCATCCAGCTCTGGATAAGATTTGCTCTCATTGTCTTCGCTCGAAGACATAGGATTTGGGTTGAGCATCACTTCAATCATTCTAACTTAGTTCACTTGGACCCCACTTAAAAGTACGGTGGTTCCTATGACTCAACAAAGAAGAAATGATACAACGAAAGACACACAGTCTTCGCGCTCCAAAGTCTTCACGCAATGTCTTCTCATGTCATAGTCTTCAATATGAATATCTTCTCATACCACCATTGTCTTCAATGTCTTCACACATTTTTAGGGGTCATCTCCGGTAGGTAAACCGAATCAATGAGGGACACTACCTGCATTATCCTGCAATTCTCACAAATGCATTAGTCCCTCAACCAACTTTGTCATCAATACTCCAAAACCAACTAGGGGTGGCACTAGATGCACTTACAATACTGGGTGAGGAAGAGGCTGCGCAACTCCTCCTAGGAGGGCATAGAAGCCGCTGGCAGGTGGAGCAACCACATGCACGGGACGCCGGTGAGGGCCATGGGCAGCCATTTAGCCATGACCTTGTCGTCGCCCCCTACCTCGAGGACGGCCTCCTCATATGCCAGGAGGAAGGCTAGTGGATCCGTTGTGCCATCGTAGCGTGGCGACATGTCTGGCTTGAACTTGTTCGGCCACTGCACCTGCCGTAAGGCGGGGGCCAAGGCCCGGAGCCCCCTGGCCCCAGCGCTGGCGCCGGTCGCCGGAGCCGGAAGCGCGATGTCCGCCATGAGGGAGAAGTGCGGTGCTGACGGAGAGTGAGCCGACGGAAGGGAGAGCTTTGGCGCACCCCTACCTGGCGCGCCAAATGTCGGATATTGGGTTCCGGCAGACCCTTAAGGTTCAAACTCTGGGGTGCGTGCGAAGATCTTCCCCCTACCAATCCGTGTCTGATCGCCTCACGAGAATCTAAGCTAAAACGACGAACAACACAAGGGACACAAGATTTATACTGGTTCGGGCCATCGTTGTGGTGTAATACCCTACTCCAATGTGTGGTGTGGTGGATTGCCTCAGGGGCGGATGATGAACAGTACAAAGGATGAACAGCCTCGCGAGAGGTGTTCTTGAGCTGGTGCGATGAACTACTTGGATGAGTTCGATCGCCTATTGATCTAATGAGGACACTCTGTCCTCTTCTATGGTCGCTAGCCCTATTTATAGAGGCCCTGGTCCTCTTCCCAAATATTGAGCGGGAAGGGAGCCAACAACGTCCATTTTGAAGGACAACATCTAGTACAAGTTATCCTGACTAAAGTTGGTCTTCGGCTGCCAAAGGCATTGGTGATGACGCTGTCTTGGGCTCCACGGTGACCTCCACCCTGCCGCTCTACTGGTCTTGGTCTCGTTGCACTGAAATGGTAACCTTTGCCTGATGCCTCGGTACACCACGCTTGTGCTTGCTCCCTTTGCACCAAAGAGGAAACAAGGACACTGCACGGGCCGGCGCCCGCCTGGTCTCGATCGTCACGGTTTGCATCACGAGCACCTCGCGAGGTACCCCTGCCTTGATCTCTCCGCCTCCTCGCGAGCCTGCCTGGTGAGGCCGCTCCTAAGGAAGCCTCATGTCGTCCGCCCCGCGAGGCTTGGTCCCTCGCGAGGGTCTTGAGTCTGGCGCTGATGAAGAGGGTCGTACTGGTCCACCACTCGAGCCACACCGCAGGCCGCAGGCAGGCAAGTCTGGGGACCCCCGTTCCCAGAACACCGACATCCGTCGCCAAGTTAGGGCATGGAAGATCGAACTGCTCGGCCTCCTCTCTACTCCGTCTAGCAGTTCTTCGTGTGGTAATTCAAACTCACTTTTTACTGCCTTTTTGATCTGATAGATTCATCTTTCTTCACCACAAGTGGTTTCTGAGGCCACAAATTTGGATCTATCCTGTTCTGCATCTCATAATATGCCTAGTATATTCACTTGTGCTTCACACATAGTTAGATTCCTCACTTGTACCTATTCTTGGATTCGTACAAATCTAGCACCAACTCTCAACATATAAGTGAATGTCTTCGTGCTATGAGGTCAATGTCTTCAAACTGATTTATCTTCAAAATCTTCTGAGAATGCATATGACCTCTTCCCCTTCCCTCGCATCTCTAATGTTGTCACAGGTACATGTCCGTGGGAGAATCCCTTGGTTCTTGTAGTCTACATTCATTTGCAGAGTTCTTACAGCATCACATCAATTCTCCTGAAGCTAGTTCTTGTCCCACCAGCAGACGGAAGCCTTTGATAGTTTTGAAGCCATTCAGTCTGTACTACATGCCCACTGAAAAGTCGGCAAGGAAGGGAGGCAGACTGCGCCGTGGGGGCACTTCAATGGATTTGCTTGAAGATCTTTATGAGTTATACAAAACTGATCCTGAAGAGAGCTATGGCCAACGCAAAACACGAATCCAATGGGTTCGAAGATATTGGGCCGAGCAATGGTTCAAGTACAGATTCGTCACCAAGGAATATGCTGAAAAGAATGCCATCAAGCGTCCTTGGGGAGATATTCTCGATAAAAATCTTCAACCCAAGACCAAATCTGAAGCTATTGCTCAGGGCTTCTACCCTTGTATGGTCCGTGGACCACAGCCTGCTGATACCGACCCATCGTCTCTATTATGGTGTCGTGAAGATAGTTTGTTCAAGCGTAACTACAAGTTTGCCAAGGACTCTGCAGTAAAGAGCAAGAAGAGCCTCGGATGCAACTTCAATCCTGGTCCTTCTTCTCCTCGGGCTGATGGCACACGCGATGCCAATCCCAATGTCATCGGCCCCTTCAACAACTTTGGTGGTATCCTCTCCTACATCGCCGCTCAGAGGGCCACAGTGGATTAGTCTGGAGATGAAGCTGATTCTGATGAAGCTCCTGCTCCGCCGAAGCCTCCAAAGCAAAAGAAACCAAAGGCTTCGAAACCTGCTGCTTCACCAAGCATTTCGCGTGTGAAGCCTCTGGCCACTGCTCCTCCTGCACCTAGTGTGCATTCTAAAGATCTATCTCGCGTCTTGAAGAAGTAAGAGAAGCCCCAGAAGAAAATTGTCAAGAGTTCTGGACAAGCCCTGACCCCAGCTGCCATTCTGAGGAATGAGATCGGAGCCATTGATATTTCAAGTGATGAAGATCTTGGCGACGATGCTCTCGAGCTGCTGATAAAGAGCAAGCAAGAGGCGGAAATCTTCAACGACTTTCCCCTCTTTGACATGGACATATTGAACAACTTCATTGATGAGTGGTTTGACATCCCAAACCTCAGTTTTGATGATCTTCAGCTCCCAATTGGCCTCAGCGTCTCCTTCCATGGAGCCACTGCTCCTGAGCTGGCTCTAGCTCAGAGGATTGTTGAACTGAAGAACAAAATTGACTATGAAAAAGCCCAGTTCAAGAAGCACATGGCCAAGCTCAGTGTGACTGATGTCCAAAACTTCAAGCAAATGATGCATGAGCTCAAGGAGGCGTTTCACAAGAAACGTGAAGAAGCAAAAGGTTCACGAGAACGAATGAGACACCTCACTGCCAAATGTGTTCAAGCTCACAATGAAGCCGAGAAGCGCAAGGCACTTGGGCGTCCAGGCATTGACCCCAAGATCGCTGCCAAGAAGAAGAAGCCTGTGGACCCAGCTGAAGCATCCAGGCGGGAAGAACCTCGCATTTTCTTCCCCGCCAGTATGACAGGCATGAAGACAAAAGTCCCCACAGTAGCTTCAGAACTCAAGAAAACAAGGACAGCCGAAGCCGAAGCCAAAAAGCGCTAGTCCAAGAACACCACTAATGATGCTCCACCAACCAAGAAAAGAAAAACAAAGAAGAAAGATCAGGCTGCTCACACAGAGCCCCTTGTCATCGAGCCAATCTCAGTTGCTCGTACTACGTCCACACACCAAGAGCGTCGATTGATAGTTCACGAGCCTGCTACCACAGAGGCTCCCTAAGCTCAAGCAGATCCAGCTGTTGACCACATCGCAGCTGAAGACATTGGTCCCTGAGGGAGTCCTGGACTAGGGGGTGTCCGGATAGCTGGACTATCATCATCAGCCGGACTCCAAGACTATGAAGATACAAGATCGAAGACTTCGTCCCGTGTCCGGATGGGACTTTCCTTGGCGTGGAAGGCAAGCTTGGCGATACGGATATGTAGATCTCCTACCATTGTAACCGACTCTGTGTAACCCTAGCCCTCTCCGATGTCTATATAAACCGGAGGGTTTTAGTCCGTAGGATGAACAACCATTACAACAATCATACCATAGGCTAGCTTCTAGGGTTTAGCCTCCTTGATCTCGTGGTAGATCCACTCTTGTACTACCCATATCATCAATATCAATCAAGCAGGAGTAGGGTTTTACCTCCATCGAGAGGGCCCGAACCTGGGTAAAAACATCGCGTCCCTTGTCTCCTATTACCATCCGCCTAGACGCACAGTTCGGGACCCCCTACCCGAGATCTGCCGGTTTTTACACCGACATTGGTGCTTTCATTGAGAGTTCCTCTGTGTCGTCACCGATAGGCTTGATGGCTCCTTCGATCATCACCAACGACGCAGTCCAGGGTGAGACTTTTCTCCCCGGACAGATCTTCGTGTTCGGCGGCTTTGCACTGCTGGCCAATTCACTTGGCCATCAGGTCAGATTTGGAAGCCTAAACTTCACAGCTGACATCCGCGGAGACTTGATCTTCGATGGATTCGAACCACAGCCGAGCGCGCCGCACTGTCACGATGGGCATGATTTAGCTCTGCCATCGGACAGTACCCTGAAGGCCGCACACGAGTCCGCTCTGACCCATAGTTCGGAGCCGACCGCGCAGATCGAGGACAGGTGGCTGGACACCGCCTCGGGGGCTGCATCGTCTGTGCCGATAGAGCCGAATACTGACCTTGTCCCTTGCAAAGATCGTGACTCCGAGGTGCCGAATTCCCTGCCGGACTCCAAACCTCCTGCGCCCCTGCTAATCGAATCCGATTGGGCGCTAATCATGGGGTTCACCGCTGCGGACATCTTTCAGCACTCACCCTTTGGCGACATCCTTAATTCGCTAAAGTATCTCTCATTATCAGGAGAGCCCTGGCCGGACCGTGGTCAGGATGGTTGGGATGCGGATGACGAAGAAATTCAAAACCCACCCACCACCCACTTTGTAGCCACTGTCGACGATCTAACCGACATGCTAGACTACGACTCCGAAGACATCGACGGTATGGACGACGATGCCATAGACGACCAAGAACCAGCGCCTACGGGGCACTGGAAGACCACCTCGTCATACGACATATACATGGTGGACACCCCAAAGGATGGGGACGGCGAAGAAGCAGTGGAGGCAGATTCCTCTAAGAAACAGCCCAAGCGCCGACGTCAGCGGCGCCGCTCTAAATCCCGCCACAGCAAGAATGGAGATTCCGGCAACGGAGATAATAACACCCCAGAGAGTGCCGAAGACAACCCCCTCCAGCAAGATTCAGCAAAGGAGGACGGAGAAGCCAGCCCTCAAGAGAGAGCGGCCGACGAGGAGATAGAGGATGACAATTACATGCCTCCCTCCGGAGACGAGGCAAGCCTCAACGACGACGAATTCGTCATGCCCGAGGATCCCGTCGAACCAGAGCGTTTTAAACGCAGGCTAATGGCCACGACGAACAGCCTAAAGAAAAAGCAGCAACAGCTTCGAGCTGATCAAGACCTGCTGGCCGACAGATGGACCGAGGTTCTCGCGGCCAAAGAGTATGAACTCGAACGCCCCTCCAAAAGCTACCCAAAACGCAAGTTGCTCCCCCGATTAGAGGAGGAGGCATATAAACCTTCATCACCAGCGCACAATACGGCAGACCGACCAGCTCGTGGCCGCGACAGAGAGGCATCTAGGCCCTCCGCCAGAACCGTATCCCGGCACCGCTCGAAAAGTGCGAAGCCACGGGGGAATGCGCCGGACTTGCGTGATATATTGGAGGACAAGGCAAAACAATCACGATCTATCTACGGATCACGTGGGCGCCCCACGATCCACGACGACTATCGTCGCGCCGGATACAGCAACTCCGGCCGGGCCGAACACAACAGACAAAGCTCTCTTGAGCTACGTCGTGATATTGCCCAGTATAGAGGCGCCGCACACCCATTATGCTTCACAGATGAAGTAATGGATCATC
The DNA here is from genome assembly GCF_018294505.1 of Triticum aestivum. Lineage (NCBI taxonomy): Eukaryota > Viridiplantae > Streptophyta > Magnoliopsida > Poales > Poaceae > Triticum > Triticum aestivum. The sequence goes on along the minus strand of NC_057807.1, from coordinate 445,960,652 downwards.
AAATCCCTGAAGGGTTTAAACCTGTGAACATTGAGTCCTACGATGGCACAACAGACCCTGCGGTTTGGATCGAAGATTATCTTCTTCACATCCATATGGCCCGCGGTGACGATCTCCACGCCATCAAGTATCTCCCACTCAAGCTTAAAGGACCAGCTCGGCATTGGCTTAACAGCTTGCCCACAGAGTCAATTGGGTGTTAGGAGGACCTGGAAGCCGCATTCCTCGACAACTTCCAGGGCACATATGTGCGACCACCAGACGCCGATGACCTAAGCCACATAATTCAGCAGCCAGACGAATCGGTCAGACAGTTCTGGACACGGTTCTTAACAAAGAAAAACCAAATCGTCGACTATCCGGATGCAGAGGCCCTCGCATCCTTCAAACATAACATCCGCGACGAGTGGCTGGCCCGGCACCTAGGACAGGAAAAGCTGAAATCCATGGCAGCCCTCACATCACTCATGACCTGCTTCTGTGCGGGAGAGGACAGCTGGCTAGCTCACAGTAACAACCTCAGCAAAAATTCTGGCAGTCCGGACAACAAGGACCGCAATGGCAGGTCACGTCGCAACAAAAACAAACACCGCGTTAACGGCGATAACACTGGGGATACGGCAGTCAACGCCGTATTCAGAGGCTCTAAACCCGGTCAGCGGAAAAAGCCATTCAAAAGAACTACTCCGGGTCCGCCCAATTTGGACCGAATACTCGACCGCTCTTGCCAGATACATGGCACCCCCGAAAAGCCAGCTAATCACACCAACAGAGATTGTTGGGTATTCAAGCAGGCAGGCAAGTTAATTGCCGAAAACAATGACAAGGGGATGCATAGCGATGACGAGGAAGAGACCCGGCCGCCGAATAGTAGAGGACAGAAGGGTTTTCCCCCACAAGTGCGGACGGTAAACCTGATATACACAACCCACATACCCAAGAGGGAGCGGAAGCGTGCACTTAGGGACGTATATGCGATGGAGCCAGTCGCCCCGAAGTTCAATCCATGGTCCTCTTGCCCGATCACTTTCGATCGAAGGGACCACCCCACTAGTATCCGCCATGGCGGATTCGCCGCATTGGTTTTAGACCCAATCATCGATGGATTTCACCTCACTAGAGTCCTGATGGACGGTGGCAGCAGCCTGAACCTGCTTTATCAGGATACAGTGTGCAAGATGGGCATAGACCCCTCAAGGATTGAACCTACAAAGACAACCTTCAAAGACGTCATACGAGGTGTTGAGGCCAATTGTACAGGCTCAGTCACACTGGAAGTGGTCTTCGGATCCCCGGATAATTTTCGAAGCGAGGAGTTAATCTTCCACATAGTCCCGTTCTGTAGTGGCTATCACGCTCTGCTCGGACGAACCGCGTTTGCAAAGTTCAATGCGGTGCCGCATTATGCATACCTTAAGCTCAAGATGCCAGGCCCTCGTGGAGTCATCATGGTCAACGGAAACACTGAACGCTCCCTCCGAATGGAGGAACACACTGCGGCTCTCGCGGCAGAAGTACAGAGCAGCCTCTTAAGGCAATTTTCGAGTCCGGCCGTTAAACAACCGGACATGGCCAAACGCGCCCGAAGTAACATACATCAAGACCACCTGGCACGTTCCGAGCACGCGTAGCAATGCGGCCCCAACCCCAGCCCTTGCATGATTGCAAGACTAGCCCTTCGCGTACATCATTACGCTCTAGAGATACCATGGGCATAGGGGGAGGGGCACGACCACGACAGGCCCAGAGTGTGGCTCAACCACACCAGGGGCTCCCAAGTGTGTCGCTCTTTTTCTTTTTCTTTTTTTATTTTTCCACAGGACTCCGTTCACCAGAGACCCTGTCCGGCGGTGAATCTGCCGAACTCATGATGCAACAGCCAGGGAAGGACAAAGGCTACGACAAATACTCAGGTGGTCTCCATTATGAGCATTAAATCTGTTTAATACACCATTCCGTAGCCTACCCCTGGAGGGAGACATTTCTAATAGTCCAACCCTTGCTTACCGCACTATTTGTATCATTCTGCACTCATGGCAGAATTCCTTGAATAAACAATGCATCACTTTTCGCTTATAATTGCATTCCTTTTTTTACATATATGTTCATTTATGACATCTTGCATCCGTACACTTTGGTACGGCCGAATACACCAGGGGCTTTTGTTCCCCGCATTATGGTGTGATAAGTCCGAACACTTTCACAAGTGCGGCACCCCGAACTTATGGCACTATATGCATCGGCTCCGAATCATGTCTTGGGTCAATAGTTGGGTTTGCCCGGCTCCCATGTTTTGGTACCTTACGTTCCGTTCTATCAGCTAAGGTAGCACTGGGAGAACCACTGCGATTGCGCCCCGGTTGAGCTGGGCGAGCGCCTCAGTGGAGAAAGCTAAAACTGACCGTCATGATAAGGCGAGAGCTGGTCGCTGTTCGAGAGGTCTTTTCGAGTCCCTAAAGACTTATGCCGCTTAGAGCGAGGAACCGGCTTCGTCCGGCCCAGGCGTGGATAGCGCCCCGAACTCGGTCTTCTGAACACTAGGGGCTTCACCGAAATTTAAAATTATAGAATTCTATGGCTAAGTGAGAGTGTTCAAGCATTATAAGTCCGGTTGCCTTGTTCGTTGTGTTGAGCGCCTCCCTAGATGGACCCAAAAATGGGAACAAGAGCGCTCAAGTTTATCCCGAACACCCCAGCACTCGTGGCATGGGGGCTGAAGCCGACGACTTGCCATCTCTCAGATTTGATAAACGGCCGCACAGAAGGTAATATTTTAAATCAATAAGCGTTGCTTAGCGCATATGAACAAAGTTTTCAGCACACAGGATAACACATTGCGAGTCTACTCAAAAATTACATCTTTGGGGCACTCATCCGCAATCTTGCGGGCACCCTTTAGGACACTCTTATAGTACATTTCGGGCGTACGATACTCCTTGCCCGCCGGCGGCGCGTCCGTCAGAAGCCTCTCAGCATCCAGCCTGCCCCAGTGCACCTTTGCGCGGGCAAGGGCCCGACGGGCACCTTCAATGCAGGCGGAACGCTTGATGACTTCCACCCAGGGGCACGCAACCACCAGCCGCCGCACGAGGCCGAAGTAGCTCCCAGGCATGGCCTCTTCAGGCCACAGCCGGACTATGAGGCCCTTCATGGCCTGCTCGGCTACCTTGTGGAGCTCGACCAGCTGCTTCAGCTGGTCGCTAAGGGGCACCGGATGTCCGGCCTCAGCATACTGAGACCAGAAGACCTTCTCCGTTGAGCTCCCCTCTTCGGCCCGGTAGAATGCGGCGGCATCAGACATGCTGCGAGGCAGATCTGCAAACGCTCCTAGAGAGCTCCGAATTCGGGTAAGTAAGAGGTAATTCACATTCACATGCTTGCTTTGCATGAAAAATGCCTTACCCGCCGCTATTTTCTTCACCGCCTCAATCTCCTGAAGGGCCTTATGGGCCTCGGCCTTAGCGGCTTTGGCACTCTCAAGAGCCGAGGCAAGCTCGGACTCTCGAGTCTTCGAGTCGCGCTCCTAACTCAAATGCTTTTCCATGAGAGCCTGGAGCTCTTGCCGCACCTCCACCACCCGCGCCTCCTGCTTCTGTCGCTCCGCTCGTTCCGCGGCCGCATTACGTTCGGCCGCGGACATGGCCTCCTTCAGGGTCGCCACCTCATACGTGGCCCCTGCAGTGCCCACGTTATCCTTGTTATTTCTATTGCAACCAAAATCCTTTTCTGTAAGGTACAAATTTAATACGGTGTTACTCAACTTCTTTGTCCTTGAGCTGCTTCTTGGCAAGGCCGAGCTCGCTCTCAGACCGCTCGAGGTCCTGCTTCAAAGCACCGACCTCCGCAGTTAATGCGGCAAAGGTCAGCAGCGCAGCCTGCAACCCCATATTGACATAAATTTTAGAACTCCTGCGTATATCTTTTTAGATCCTCAGTCCGGATTTTCTTTCCGAACACCAAACCGAGCATCAGGGGCTACTGTCTATGCGGTATTACATTACATATTTTAAAACTTCTAACCTCAAAGCCTGTTAGAAGGCTGCTGCAGGCTTCGGTCAGCCCGCTCTTGGCGAGCTGAACCTTCTGAATCACCGCACTCATGATAGTGCGGTGTTCTTCCTTGATGGAAGCGCCATTGAGCACCTCCAACAAGTTGTCCGGCGCCTCCGATTGGACGGAGGCTGCTGGTGTCACGGTCTTGCCCTTCTTACGAAGGGGCCGCCCGCCGGACTCCGGAACCACTGCGGGTTCCAACGCGGAGTTCGGTGTGAAGTCCGGGAGGTTGCCGTGTGGCACCTCCGGAGCCTCCCCCTCCTGGCGGGTCCCCTCCTGGGATCCCACCTCGGCGTCCTCAGCATCACGAGGTGTGGAGGCGGTCGGAATGGAATCCACATCCGACGGAGCAAAGGACCCGCTCGAAGAAGCGGGAAAATCGTCCTCGGCCGGACTATAGGTTGTATGCGGCATTAGAAGGACACTATGTGGCACAAAAGAGAAATTATAAATCATTCAGGAATCCGGATACTTACGATCTTGCCGGGGGCTTGGCCCTTGAGGGCCACCCCTCGTTGTCGTCGTCGGCGTTGGCGGAGCTGTCCGGAGGAAGGGTCCTTCCCCTCTTGGACCCTTCGGCCTCCCCCGTTGGGGAAGCCTTCCTCTTCCGCTCTCCCCCCTCCTGGGGAGAGTCCTCTTTCTCCTCCTCGTCTTCGGGGGAGGAGTCCGATACCACCTGGCGCCGGGAACTCCTTCGGGTTCCCATGGCCTTCTTCTTGGCCTTCTTCTCCGGCACCACGTAAAGGGCCGAAACCAGCAGCCCCGTCAAACGGGTGTCCGCTGGGTCTTCAGGAAGGGGAGCCGGACAGTCGACCAGTCCGGACGTCCTCTGCCAGTCCTGTTAAAGGCATTGGGAGTTTTAGATCCCACATAGAGTCAAACTATGAGAGAAATAAGTGTCCCGTAAAGGATAACAAAGCTTACCTTGTCGGCCGGGCGCTTGGTGCTGAATCCGCGATCTTCAGTTGCAGACGCGGGGGCTTCTCCGCCCTTGAACAGCACCCTCCAGGCAGCTTCGTACGTCATGTCGAAGAGCCCGCTCAGGGTCCGGTGCTGTGCCGGATTGAACTCCCACAAATTGAAGGCCCGCTGCTGGCAGGGGAGAATCCGGCGGACGAGCATGACCTGAATCACATTGACAAGCTTAAGCTTCTTGTTCACCAGGGTCTGGAGACAGGACTGGAATCCTGTCAGCTCCTCCGAACTACCCCATAGCAAGCCCTTCTCTTTCCAGGAGGTGAGCTGCATGGGGATACCAGATCTGAACTCGGGGGCCGCCGCCCATTTAGGGTCACGCGGCTCGGTGATGTAGAACCACCCCGATTGCCACCCTTTGACGGACTCCACGAAGGCACCCTCGAGCCAGATGACGTTGGGCATTTTGCCCACCATGGCGCCTTTGCACTCCGCTTGGACGCCCTTCACCACCTTCGGCTTGACATTGAAGGGTTTTAGCCACAAGCCGAAGTGGGGCTGGATGCAGAGGAAGGCCTCGCACACGACGATAAACGCCGAGATGTTGAGGATGAAGTTTGGCGCCAGATCATGGAAGTCCAGGCCGTAGTAGTACATGAGCCCCCAGACGAAGGGATGAAGTGGGAAGCCCAGTCCGCGGAGGAAGTGGGGAAGGAATACGACCCTCTCATGAGGCATGGGGGTGGGGATGAGCTGCCCCTCGTCGGGCAGCCGGTGCGCGATGTCGCTAGATAGGTATCCGGCACCGCGCAGCTTCTCAATGTGCCCCTCCGTAACGGACGAGGCCATCCACTTGCCTCCCGCTCCGGACATGGCTGGAGAAGGTTGAGACGAGATGTGCGGACTTGGGCGCTGGAGCTCGAGTGCGCGGAGATGGATAAGCAAAGGAGGAAGAACGCGTAGGTAAAAAAGGTGGATCCTTATCCCCTTATATATGGGCGGACGAAGACTATGCGTCCCCACCGGCATGGTAAAACTCGCTTATCTCCCAAGCGCCACCATCAATGGCGCGGTTGGGTTACCCACGTCCGTATTGATGGGAATCCCGGAATAAGGGGAACACGATCTCTGCTTCGACAAGACGTGCCAAGGAAACCGCTTCGCTAAACGTGCTGAGGTGGCATAATAAAAAACGATTCAAGTAAAGGCTTGGTGGTGGTGTGACGTCATGCCATAAAATACGTCAGCAGATTGAACTTGTGTGCATATTATTCTCTCTACGGTGGAATGTGGAATTTATTTTGCAGAGCCAGACACTATACTGGTGTTCACAATCTTCTATGAATTATTCGGAGGAGGAACCCGCCTTGCAATGCCGAACAATATGCGCGCCGGACTCATCGTCATTGAAGCCTGGTTCAGGGGCTACTGAGGGAGTCCTGGACTAGGGGGTGTCCGGATAGCCGGACTATCATCATCAGCCGGACTCCAAGACTATGAAGATACAAGATTGAAGACTTCGTCCCGTGTCCGGATGGGACTTTCCTTGGCGTGGAAGGCAAGCTTGGCGATACGGATATGTAGATCTCCTACCATTGTAACCGACTCTGTGTAACCCTAGCCCTCTCTGGTGTCTATATAAACCGGAGGGTTTTAGTCCGTAGGACGAACAACCATTACAACAATCATACCATAGGCTAGCTTCTAGGGTTTAGCCTCCTTGATCTCATGGTAGATCCACTCTTGTACTACCCATATCATCAATATCAATCAAGCAGGAGTAGGGTTTTACCTCCATCGAGAGGGCCCGAACCTGGGTAAAAACATCGCGTCCCTTGTCTCCTGTTACCATCCGCCTAGACGCACAGTTCGGGACCCCCTACCCGAGATCCGCCGGTTTTGACACTGACAGTCCCCAAGACAATGTAGATGATGATGAAGTCCTTCCTCAGGTCGAGCACAAAATGGTATCATCTCCTGTTTCACGAACGGCGAACTCATCAGCATTGGTCGTCCTTTGACGCCAATTGCTCAGGATGATTCGTGGGCTGATCACCCTCAAGACTCCCCCCGTGAAGAAGAATCACCAAGTACTCCCCCAACTCTAGTCACCAGTCCGGTGCTTGATGATGATGACTTTGAGGCCCAGCCAACCCCATCTCCACAAGCGTCGCCCGTATTTCATAGGCTTCGCAAAGGACTAAGGCCCCAAGTCACTCTTTCGAGTGTTCCAGAAGGAGAAGAGCACCACCACTCAATATCACGCCAAGTGTTTCCTGAAGCCACTCCAACTGTGAACATCTTAGAGTCTGAAGCCAAAGCTGCTGACGACATTCCGGCTGCATCAGCCGATGAACAAGAAGAACCCCGTCAAGAAGAAGAATGTGTTGTTACACCCCCGTCCAACCAAGAAGTTGTTCTTGAGGAGAACGTGTCCGACCCTCCAGCTACTCAAGTGGAGGTTGATAACATTGAGGCGGCCACCAACACCAATACTGAAGCCAATGACATTGTCATGGCTGAAGCAAATGTGGCGCCTGAAGTCAATGTGGTGCCAAAAGTTCATGAGCCTGAAGCTTCTACTACACACGAAGTCAATATTGCACCTGAAGCCATTATACCACTTGCACCTCACGTCAATGTCGGTGCTCCTATACCGCCGCTAAGGCCTCATACCATTGAGCTAGCTTTTGACGGCGGCCAACCTGTCATGGTTCATTGGCCCATTCTGGTTCCTCCTCCTGCTCCCGAACCACAATTTGACTATCATGTGGAGCACAGGCCTCAGGTCCAGAAGCCAAAACCAAGGCTGCCAAGGTTTCCAGGTATTGCAACTTCACCGGGATCTTTCAATGTGAATGGCTTCATTGCACACAACACCTTCTTTGACAGTGATAAGAACCGATACTCAAGGCCAATAATTTCATTTGATCGGTTCTGGAGGTATCAGCAACGCAGTTACTACTCGTGTGTTCTTTATGATCAAGGGCGCATCTTTCCCCATATGTGCCTAGACTGCGAAGCTATTGCTGGACTACCCAGCCTAGAAGAAGCCCTTGACTATTTCCGAGATGCTGGTCTACTGCAATTTGTGACTGATAAAGAGCACTGGAATGAAGAGCTTCTGCTGCAATTCTATGCCACCCTCCACATTCGCGGCTACAACAGGGATCCGAAGAGATGGATCCTTGAGTGGATGACAGGCAATGTTCATCATGAAGCCAAAGCTCTTGACATTATTGAGCTCACTCGTCTGCCCACTCCAGGTGAACTATATGAACCTGGTTGTCAGCTTCACCGCAATGCTTTGGAGAGCATCTCCCAGAAGCCTGATCCCAACATGAGCCAAATGCTGAGCATGATGAAGCCACTGCCATGCGACGCTGAATATCCAAGGGAATTCTTTGTTGAAGACCTAGAGTATCTGCCCCGCACTATTTATCATATTATCAGGCGAACTCTATGGCCTATCAAGGGACATTCTCCTGCAGCGAAGCTTAAAGGAGCAATGAAGACATTGGTTTTCTATATCTTCAATGGCATCAGCTTCAATGCTCAAGATTTCTTCATCAGGCAATTGGCTGCATCTGGCTCTGATCTCTTTGGTCTGAAGTTCTACGCTCCATGGGTTATGCGCCTTATCAAGCTTCACTCTGCTGTCAACTATCAGCCGTCTGCGCGCAACCATCTAATATTCTTTCCAGAGGTTGATCTGTCTGTCAAAGCCATATACCCAGAGCTTGTCAAGGAGCCAATTTGTCTTCACAATGCCGATCACCAAAGCTTCACTCAGCCATTGAAGGAGTTCTGGCTGCCACTCGTGTTTATCCTTTGGCTGGCAATACACATGCACCTCATCGTGCCCATAATGAAGCCACTGAAAGCACAATAGCTCAAAGGCCTCGAAAGCGTTCTCGTGTTCTCAATGACCCAGAGCTTCTCGTTGCCTTGCATCAAAAGCAAGATAAGCATCACTAATGGCTAAAGCATCAGATGCAAAGCCTCTTGGTGGATGTCAACCGCATTCACGACCTTGCCACCAAGAATGCATTTGTCACTCACGAAGCCTGTCGGAGATCGTGGAAGAGTCTGACATTGCTCAGTGCTAAAGCTGATCTTCAAGATGATGGCTTCACAGAGAGATTCATGTTTGATTCCACTCCTCCTAGGAATGTTGTCTTGCGTCGGACTCCCTCACTTGAAGACTCTGACTATTCATCCTCAGCTGCAACTGTTAATGCTAGAGTCATTGATGATGAAGATGATGCTACTTCACCACCTCCAACTTCAGCGCGTGTCGACACTGCACCAAGTTCTTCTGCACCAGGGTCGGGCCCATAGTGGTGCCAAAAGTGCGGCCCGCACATGGCCCAAAATTCTGAGGGGCCCCAAATTTTTATACAGACCTAGTATTAAAAAGAAAAAAAATTAGCGCTATTGGGCCTTGTGATGCTGGAGTTGGGCTGGAGAGGCGACGAGGCCATCGATCGAGCGCACTCCTTGTCCTATCGCTACAGGGATCAGGATTCCCTAAAAAAAGCTACAAGATCGGGATCGGCAGCTCGCAACTCTCGAATCGATCATGCCTACAAGAACCAAAGAAACGCCGGCAAATCCTATTTGGCACTGTAGGCACCGGTTAACGTGCATTTTCATTAACGGGCTCCTGCAGCGCACACCACCTCCCAGCAGCTGGGCTGGCCCGTTTATTTTTTCTTCTCATTGGTTTATGTCGCAAAAAACAATGCGCTCTTGGTGAATCGAACTAGAGACCTCCTTTGTGTCACCACGCTAGGTTTGCCACCCCACCAAAAAGAGAGATCTGCAAAGAAGCAAAGCTTCCCGTCTTTTAGTCTTTCCTTTTTTCTTTTTTCTTTTATACTTTCTGTTTTCCTTTTTTCCTTTCCTTTTTAGAATTTGATGAACTTTTTTATAATTCACTGAACTTTTTTTCTAATCCGCTGACCTTTTTGTCAAAATTGATGAAATTTTTTCAGATTCGAGGAATTTTTTTTAGATTCGACGAACTTTGTTCAATTATGATGAAATTTTTTTCAAATCCGATGAACATTTTTCATGTTTGATGAACTTTTGTTTCAAATCCAATGAAGTTTTTTTTTCAAGTTTGATGAACTTTTTTTCAATATCGATGAACTTTTTCAAATACGATGAACTTTTTTAAAATTAGTGAACTTTTTCCAAATCCGATGAGCTTTTTTCAAATTTCATCGTATTTGAAAAAGTTCATCCAAAAGTGACAAAAGTTCACTAAGTTGAAAAGAGTTCACGAATTGAAAAAATGTCATCATACAAGAAAGAAAAGAAAGAAAAAGAAAAAAATGATAAATGTAAAAAAGGAAAAGGGAAAAAAAGAAAGGAGGAAACAAGAAAAGACTTGAAAATATTTAGTTTATCACATATGCCTAAGCGGCCGAGTGGTTAGCGCGGCGAATCAGCCAACTGGAGGTCACAGGTTCGATTATTTCTCTCGACATTTTTTCTCTTTTCCATTCGGTCGCGTCCCCATTCTGGGCCGGCCCAAGAGCGCGATAGCGTAGGCGCTGGAACCCCTAGTTGGCACCGAAGGCGCTGACTAGGAGCTCCCGGAAATGTCGCCTCCTGGACTTGGAGACGTATAGGCAATGAGCGCATAATCGCAGTTTGGCCCTCATCTCAAGTTCTCAATGTGTACTACAAATGAAAAAGCCCATAGTAAAAGCCCACTAGCGGCCAGTCGACAACGTAATCTTCGATCTAGTCTCCTGGACTCCGTTCTTTTGTCCGTAATTAACATAATCTCAGCTTATGAGTGTTTGCATTTTATGAAGAGGAATAAGTCAAAGAACAATAACTATTGTGCTCTAAAGCTCGACATGATGAAGACATATGATCGAGTGGAGTGGAACTATTTGGTAGCTATCATGAGGAAACTAGGTTTTGCAGCACCATGGGTCTCCATTGTCATGAACATGGTCAGAACAGTTTCTTTTTCAATTATGTTTAATGGATGCAAATCAGAAGAATTTTCACCATGTAGAGGTATTCGTCAGGGAGACCCCATCTCTCCATACCTTTTCTTGTTGGCAGCAGAGGGCCTTTCGTGCCTGTTAAAATCTCATATTGGATCATCCCAGCTCAGCAGCATCAAGGTGGCTCCATCGACTCCGTCGGTGAACCACCTTTTATTCGCGGATGATAGACTGTTGTTCTTCAAGGCAAGCGTCGATGGAGCAGAAGAAGTGTCACACCTTTTGGATACTTATTGCATGGCCTCGGGTCAATGGATTAACAAGGAAAAATCATCTATTTTTTCATTAAAGGATGCCCACGGATCATTAGAGATGCTGTGAAGGGGTGTCTCCAAGTTCCTAATGAGTCCTTAAGTGACAGATATCTTGGTATGCCCACAGATGTTGGACATTAAGAAAAGGGCACCTTCAAACACTTGAGCGAGCGGGTGTGGGACAAGGTGAAGGGTTGGATGGGCAAGTGCTTGTCTGCTGGGAGCAAGGAGGTACTAATCAAGTCGGTTGCACAAGCTATCCCGGTTTATTCCATGTCATGTTTCAAGCTCCCTATAGGTTTATGTGAACATATAAAGTCCATCATCTGTAAGTTCTGGTGGGGTTGCAAGGAGGGGCAACGGAAACCAGCTTGGGTATCATGGGAGGTAATGACGAGGCCAAAGTATTTGGGAGGATTGGGTTTTAGAGACCTCGAACTCTTTAATTTAGCACTGTTAGCCAGACAAACGTGGAGGGTGCTGCATGATCCATCATCACTGAGTGCAAGGATTCTCAAGACATCCTACTTCCCAAACACGGAGTTTCTTATGGAAGAGTTGGGTTCACATCCATCGCAGATCTGGCGAGCTATCCTAGAGGGGCGAGACATTCTAAAACAGGGCATAATCCGGAGGATTGGCAATAGTCAGACTATGAGAATTTGGGATCATAACTAGATACCCAAGGAGGGATCATTGCGGCCAATTGTGTCTCTGTTCCAAGACCCGCCACAGCTTGTTTCAGAGCTACTTCTTCCAGTAACAGTTCTTGGAATGAAAACCTAGTTCGAGCGTTGTTCTTGCCAACTGATGTAGAGGAGATTTTGCGGATCCCAGTATGCACGAGCAACATAGAGGATTTTTGGGCATGGCATCCGGAGAATAAGGGACTTTTACCGGTGAGCTCGGCTTACAAGTTTATGATCAAAACTAAAATCACCCGGGAAACTGGCTTGAAGGCAGGAGCGGGTCTTCGAGCAAGGACAGAGAGGAGCGGGACTGGTCCTCACCTTGGTCGCTGACGGTGCCACCAAAGGTCGGAGTTTTCCTATGGCGCCTAGCCTGCCACTCTCTCCGACGTTTTGAACAAAAGGAATATCGCAACACGCGACGCTTGTCCGCTGTGTGGGTCTCCTGATTCATGGCGTCATGCTCTGGTGTCATGCGCGTCGGCCCGCTGCACTTGGGCAGTATCGACCCGGGCCTGGTGGTACAAATGGCGGAGAATGAGGAGACTAGCGCCAAGAACTAGCTGTTTAGGTTGAACGATGATCTTGATCAGAAGTCATTCACAATGATGGTTGTGACTCTTTGGGCGATATGGTACGCCAGACGGAAGGCGATCCACGAAGGCATCTTTCAATCCCCGATGCATACTTCATTGTTTGTAACCTCGTATATTAACGAGCTGTAGCAGCTAGAGAAACCCAACGAGCGCCAAGTATAGGTAGCAGCACCGCGAGGAGGGGCAAGGAATTGGCTAGCGCCACCGGTGGGTGCCATGAAAATCAACATTTACGGAGTTGTTGGGCACCACAGACACGGTGGGGCAGTCTCGGCGGTATGTCGAGACCACATAGGATTATACTTGGGCTCATCGGCGGCTGTTTACCATGGCATAACTGAACCCACAATCCTGGAGACTTTTGCATGCAGGGAGGCTCTAGCTCTTGCAGAGATCTTCAGGTGACAAACATGATGATTACCTCGGATTGCAAAGGAGTGGTTCAAGATATAAACGAAGGAACAGGGGGTCCGCATTCGGCTATAGTACACGAAATAATGCTTCGTACAAGCTTTTTCAATTCGGTTGTTTTTGTTTTCGATCGTAGAAATCACAATTTTGAGGCTCATAATCTCACCAAGTTCGCTTGTAACTTAGGAGTAGGGTGGCATGTTTGGTTGGGAATCCCCCATGACCAATGTCGTGTACCTATGAACATTGCTATTATATAATAAAGTTGCGAGATTTCTCAAAAAAAAATCTAACTCTGCCACCGCCGTGTGCCCTTGCCGCACGTCTAACTTTGATCTCCCTACTGCCTACTCTGCTTCTCCCAATGTATCAGATAGCATGGTACTTCACTGCTTCAGCCAACAAACTAGAAGGTTAGCCCATCACACTATATTAATTTCTCTTGATTCTCATCTCATATATGCGTCCTGGGAATTATCCTGATGCAAATTATCCTATATGAGCTCCTATTTGTGATGTAAAAACTCCTATGTCAACCATATGAGTTTAGAATTAAGAAATTAAATTCCTCTACCAAACAATACAAAAGTTAATTCGTTTTCTAAGCTGACTTGCTTCTGAAACTGAGATTCCTCAACTATGAGGAGTGAAAATGCTGCCAAATACCATTTAGATTAATTCGTTTTCTTATTGAATTGTCAAGTACTGAAAATGTTAATGAAGCTGGTGTGCAAGTTCTCAACCTTGTTCTCGACAATTATCTTTTGTACTAGATTTTTTTATCCATACTTGGCTTGGCCCCCTATAACCAAATCCTGGCTCCACCCCGCCTCGTCCCTCGCCATTACTCATTAGATCAATCGGATCATTGGAATTTGGATAGGTATGACTTTTTTTATATGTCCAATTGTTATGTAAGACATTATATTATGTACATTATACATTATATATATACACATTATAATAGCTTGTTAGTTCATTTTTTGTGAGATAGGGCCCCATTTTTTTAGTTTCGCACAGGGCCCCGAATTTTGCAGGCCCGGCCCTGTTCTGCACCACCGAACCTCAACGACGACCCTGCTACTTCACCTACTCCTCATGGGAACGAGTAGAGGCTCTATGTCATCAAACCTTTTTGGTCCTTACTGACAAAAGGGGGAGAAGCATATGAGTTGATAGTCTTCAAGCGGGTCCATATGGGTGGTTGCTATACTTTTGCCAAGCATTTACAACTCTCGCTTTTGATACATTTGGTTCTTTGAGTTGTAACACTTAAACATGATGGTCGTCTGCTACTTTTTCTGCTATTCTGGGATGCGATGATAAATTCCGCATGTGCGATGATAAATACCGCATGAAGTCATATTGCAGATGTCCATTTTTCATTATGCATGTCATTTTCTTCATTATATCTTTTCATGCATGATGAATTGCATTCATAGGTTGAAGAGGATCTCCACAAGTACAACCTGCCATGTGCATTTGCATTCCAAAAGCAAAATACTTATATGCACATCTTCAGGGGGAGTGAGGGAGTCCTGGACTAGGGGGTGTCCGGACAGCCGGACTATCATCGTCCGCCGGACTCCAAGACTACGAAGATACAAGATTGAAGACTCCGTCCCGTGTCCGGATGGGGCTTTCCTTGGCGTGGAAGGCAAGCTTGGCGATACGGATATGTAGATCTCCTACCATTGTAACCGACTCTGTGTAACCCTAGCCTCCTCCGGTGTCTATATAAACCGGAGGGCTTTAGTCCATAGGACACAACATACATTACAACAATCATACGATAGGCTAGCTTCTAGGGTTTAGCCTCCTTGATCTCGTGGTAGATCCACTCTTATACTACCCATATCATCAATATTAATCAAGCAGGACATAGGGTTTTACCTCCATCGAGAGGGCCCGAACCTGGGTAAAACATCGTGTCCCTCGTATCCTGTTACCATCCGCCTAGACGCACAGTTCGGGACCCCCTACCTGAGATCCGCCGGTTTTGACACCGACAGGGAGCCTTTTGCTACTTATGAAGACAATACCTAAATTCCTCAAAATTTCACATACTTTTATTCTCGTTAAAAACTTCAACCAGTTTGTCATCAATCACCAAAAAGGGGGAGATTGTAACTGCATCTAGTGCCACCCCTAGTTGGTTTTGGAGTATTGATGACAAACTTGGTTGAGGGACTAATGTGTTTGTGAGAATTGCAGGATAACACAGTTAGTAGTCCCTCATTAATTCGGTTTACCTACCGGAGATGACCCCCAAAAATGTATGAAGACATTGAAGACAATGGTGGTATGTGAAGACAATCACATCAAAGCTTATGACTCGAGAAGACATTCACGTGAAGACTATGGAGTGCGAAGACATAATTGTTTCGTAGTTTCCTTTTCTTCTTTGTTGAGTCATAGGAACCACCGTACTGTTAAGTGGGGTCCAAGTGAACAAAGTCAGAGTGACTGAAGTGATGCTCAACCAAATTCTATGTATTCGAGTGAAGACAATGAGAACAAATCTTATCCAGAGTTGAATGAGTCAGCTTTACTTGTAGCCCAAGTCAAGCTGCCGCGTGTGTTTGAAATCTGACCGTTGGAACACGTGTCAATTCCTTAGTAACCCAGGGTCATTTCGGACAAATCAGGTCGGGTTGCCTAGTGGCTATAAATAGCCCACCCCTACACCATAAATTGGTGGCTGCTCAGAGTTAGTGCACGGCTTTTGTCGTTTGAGAGCAACCCACCTCCGAAGCTTTTGAGAGAGAGAAATCCTTGCAAGGACAAAAGCCAAAACTGAGAGTGTTAGGCATCACTGAAGTCTTTCTGTCCGCGTGACCTAAAGATTTGTTACACTTGAGGACTATGAATCCTCCAGCCGGTTAGGCGTCGCGTTCTAAGAATCCAAGAGTCATTATGGATCGCCGGTGAACGAAGTCTGTGAAGGTTTGGAAGTCTACCTTGAAGACTTACCAGAGTGATTGGGCGAGGACTGGGTGTCCTTAGCTCAAGGGGAATAAGGTGAAGACGCAGTCTTCTGAGTTGAATCTCAGCCTCCCTAACAAGACGTATAGTTGTCACAGCAACTGGAACTGGTCCAACAAATCCTTTGTCTTCACCAAGCAATTGGTTCTATCTCTTCCTTTACTTATTTACAGTTTGTCTTCGTGAAGTCTCTTTCTTGCTTGTCTTATCTGTTTGACTTCACTGTGTGATGTCTATTGTTGTTTGGCTTCACACTATCTTCCATTTTGATCCATACTACCTAGTTGCTAATAGTCATCGTGCTTTAGCTTCATCACTTGCTTGACTATGGCTTTTCTAGTGTAGTCTACCTTCCGCTGCATGTTAATAGGTTCCTTTTTATTGCTTGTCTTCAAAACTCCCATGTTTTGAAGACTTTCATAAAAATCGCCTATTCACCCCCCCCCCCCTCTAGTCGATAACTAGCACTTTCATGGAACTTGGACATTCTTGCGAAGAAGAAGCATGTCGTAGGCATCGAGGGAATCAAGTTCAAGAAGGATCATCTGTGGGGTGCCTCCGAAGCTGGAAAGATGACTAGGGCCAAGCACCCCTCGGAGACAATCATGACGACGTCTCGTCCCTTCGAGCTGCTTCACATGGACTTATTTGGCCCTACTCACTACACTACCCTTACTACCACTGCTTGACTCTATGTCTTCGTTATTGTTGATGATTACTCGAGATATACATGGGTGCACATAATCCTCTACAAGAATGAAGTGCAGGATGTCTTCAGAAGATTCGCCAATCATGCCATGACGAACTATGGCATCAAGATCAAGCACATCAGGAGCGACAATGGCACAGAGTTCAAGAACACCGGCCTCGACACTTATCTTGATACATTCGGCATCACTCATGAGTTCTCAGCTCCATACACACCTCAGCAGAATGGCATCATGGAGCGCAAGAACATAACCCTCATTGAGATGGCACGGACGATGCTCGATGAGTATAAGACTCCAAGGAAACTCTGGCCTGAAGCCATTGACATTGCATGTCACGTCATCAACCGTGTTAATCTTCACGAGCTTCTAAAGAAGACATCATATGAGCTACTAACTGGTAAGAAGCCAAACGTCAGTTACTTCAGAGTATTTGGTGCTAGGTGCTGGATCAAGGATCGACATCACACTTCAAAATTTGCACCAAAAGCACATGAAGGTTTTATGCTTGGCTACAGAAAGGATTCGCACTCCTACAGAGTCTTCAACCTCTTTCACAATAAAGTGGTTGAAGCTGTGGATGTGTGGTTCAATGAGACTAACGGCTTGCAAAGAGAACACCTGCCAAATGTGCTAGATGAAGTCCCACCCAGTGAATCTATCAAGCTTATGGGTACTGGAGAAATCATACCTTCAGAGGCACAGGCTGGAGAGGAAATCATCATTTCTGCACCTTGTCAACCCGAAGACACTTCTCAACCTAAAGCCAATGCTGAAGATGAAGACAATGATCAGCAAGGGAAAAATCATCGTCTAGTTCATCCTCGTGTTGCGAATGAAGTACAGATTGAGAAGATAATTGATAGCATCAATGCACCTAGTCCACTCACTCGTTCAAGAGCAACACAGCTAGCAAATTTCTGTGGGCACTTTGCATTTGTCTCTATATCTTAACCCAAGAAAGTTGATGAAGCCTTCATGGAACCTGAATGGATTCAAGTGATGCAAGAAGAGCTTCAATAGTTCGAGCTGAACAATGTGTGGGAATTGGTCAAGCGTCCCGATCCTTGCAAGCACAATATCACAGGAACCAAATGGATCTATCGCAACAAACAAGATGAGCATGGTCAAGTTGTCAGAAACAAGGCTCGTCCCGTTGCTCAAGGTTACACTCAAGTTGAAGGGATTGACTTTGATGAAACTTTTGCTCCAGTGGCTAGGCTTGAAGCTATTCGCATACTGCTAGCCTATGCCAACCATCACAACATCCAACTGTACCAAATGGATGTGAAGAGTGCCTTTCTCAATGGCAAGATTGACGAAAGAAGTGTATGTTGGACAACTACTTGGTTTTGAAGACCCAAAGCATCCTGATATGGTATACAAGCTCAACAAGGCACTGTATGGCCTCAAACAAGCTCCTCGCGCTTGGTATGACACACTCAAAGACTTCCTGAAGAGCAAAGGCTTCAAACTTGGTACCCTGGATCCCACACTCTTCACCAAGACATATGATGGTGAACTTTTTGTGTGCCAAATCTATGTGGATGACATTATCTTTGGCTGCACTAACAAGAGATATAGTGATGAGTTTGGACACCACATGATGCGAGAGCAATATCAGATGTCCATGATGGGTGAGCTAAAATTCTTCCTCGGTCTTCAAATCTATCAGCAGAGCAACGACATCTTCATATGACAAGAGAAATACCTCAAAGATTGCCTGAAGAAGTTTGGAATGCAAGACTGCAAAGGATACATGACGCCAATGCCAACCAAAAGTCATTTGGGCCCCGACGACAATGGTAAAGAGTTCGATCAAAAGGTATACCGCTCCATGATGTTTTTTACTCTATTTATGTGCATCTAGACCAGATATCATGCTTAGCATTTGCATGTGTGCCCGATTTCAAGCGGCACCAAAGGAATCGCATCACTTAGCAGTGAAGAGAATTCTTCGATATTTGGCTCACACCCCAACACTAGGATTATGGTATCCAAAGGGCTCAGAGTTTGAACTAGTTGGATTCTCAGATGCTGATTATGCTAGTGAGAAGGTTGATCGCAAGTCCACATTAGGCACATGTCACTTTCTTGGATGATCTCTTGTATGTTGGTCTTCAAAGAAGTAGAACTGTGTAACCCTTTCCACTGCTGAATCTGAATACATTGCTGCTGGATCTTGCTGCGCTCAGCTTCTATGGATGAAGCAAACTCTCAAGGACTATGGCATCCATCTGAAGCAAGTGCCACTCTACTGCGACAATGAAAGCACCATCAAGATTGCCAACAACCCAGTTCGGCACTCGAAGACAAAGCACATTCAGATCCGTCATCAATTTCTCAGAGATCATGTCATGAAGGAAGATATTGATATCATTCACGTCAACACTGAAGAGCAATTGGCATATATCTTCACAAAGCCCATGGATGAGAAAAGGTTTTGCAAGTTGCGGTGTGAGCTAAATATCTTAGAATCCTCAAATGTCCTGTGATTGGACACACATCCTAACGCTTATGCATGTTGATGACTTAGATGTGCAACACACAAAGTAATGTACATCTTCAATTAATGAAGACATACACTCTAAATGTGAATATAATGCGGAATTTGACTTCGGAGCGCCATGATAATTGTGCGTCGTGTCTGGGTCTAATACTTCCTATACGGTGGGTATCGCCACCACCAAAATCTTTTTGAAGTGTTTCATTTGGCATCATAATTGCATAGTATTTGCATTTGATTTATCTTCAACGTTGATTTGACTTCGAGGTTCATCTTTGCAATGTTGAGTTGGTTTGATATATGAATATATATATATATATATATATATATATATATATATATATTTGTGTGTTTTGTCCTCTACAACATTCACTTATGGCTATGACTTCATTGAATTTTTTTTCTTGATCTAAGTGAGTGTGGTCGGACTCTAACCCCTTTTGTGCTTCTACCTCAAATTCCATCTATCCAAATCATATGCATTATATTGAAACATGTCGATTGTCTTCTCTGAATCCTTGTCAACAGAAAACAAAGAGACAAAAGTTTAAATCTAGTTTTAATGCTATATCCTTATTGCATGAATATCAGAGAAGCCGGAATGACCACCCGACAATCTAGGCGTGTGTGGGAACATGGAACAACTTTCAATAAGTTGCATGCATGCCACGTGTCCTTCAGATGTGAACCGCCAGGGGCACCTGCATAATTACACTGTGCTGCCTCTTTCCTTATAAATACACACTCACCACAGTCATTATCTCTTCTTCCACCTCGCCACCTCGCACAAAACCTAGCGCCTCCACTAGCTCGTGTCGACGCCGAAGACGAAGCGCTTAGCTGCCGCGACTTCTTCGATGTTGTCCTCACACCGGCCGCGGACCTCGTCCTCTCCGCCGTCGTCGTAGGTGTCCTCCACCACCAAGTTAGGGCGGGGAGATTGATCTGCTCGGCTTCTAACTCCGCCTCGTCTAGCAGTTCGTCAACGGTAATTAAAACTTACTTTTTACTGCCTTTTAGATCCGTCAAATCCATCCAGTTCAACCAAAAGTGGTTTCTTCACTTCCAAATCTGGATCTATCTTTGTCTGCATCTCATATAATGCAAAGTATATTCACTTATGCTTCATAACTAGTTACATTCCTCACTTGTACTTTTTCATGGATTCGTACAAATCTGGAACCAACTCTCTTCAAATAAGTGAATGTCTTTGCACTATGAGGTCAATGTCTTCAAACTGATTTATCTTCAAAATCTTCTGAGAATGCATATGACCTCTTCCCCTTCCCT
This sequence comes from Triticum aestivum, assembly GCF_018294505.1. Classification (NCBI taxonomy): domain Eukaryota; kingdom Viridiplantae; phylum Streptophyta; class Magnoliopsida; order Poales; family Poaceae; genus Triticum; species Triticum aestivum. The sequence continues at coordinate 445,940,217 of NC_057807.1, read as the reverse complement.
CGCACCTCTAATGCTGTCACAAGTACATGTCCGTGGGAGAATCCCTTGGTTCTCATAGTATGCATTCATTTGCAGAGTTCTTACAGCGTCATATTCATTCACCTGAAGCCAACTCTTGTCTGACCAGCAAAAGGAAGCCATTCAGTCTGAATATAATAGCAGCTGAGAAATCAGCTAGAAAAGGTGGCAGGCAGCACCGTGGAGATATAGCTAAGGATTTACCTCCAGGTCTGTTTGAGCTGTACAAGTTAGATCCTGAGGAAAGCCATGGCCAGCGCAAGACCCGAATCCAATGTATTCGAAGATACTGGGCTGAATAGTGGTTCAAGTATAACTTTGTCACTGCCGAATATGCAGAGAAGAATGCTATCAAGCGCCCATGGGGAGATATTCTGTACAATAATCTGCAGCCCAAGTCTAAGTCTGAAGCCATTGCTCAAGGCTTCTACCCATGCATGGTCCGAGGACCGAAGCCTGAGAATGTTGATCCGACATCTATGCTATGGTGCCGCAAAGACAATCTCTTCAAGCGCAATTTTTAGTTTGCAAAGGAGTCAGCGGCTAAGAGCAAGAAGGCATTCGGGCTCGACTTCAACCCTCGTCCGTCTGCTCCGAGGGCTGATGGCACCCGTGATGCAAATCCCAATTTCATCGGCCCCTTTGACAACTTTGTGTTGGGGAACGTAGAAATTTCAGAAAAAATCCTATGCACACGCAAGATCATGGTGATGCATAGAAACGAGAGGGGAGAGTGTCATCCACGTACCCTCGTAGACCGTAAGCGGAAGCGTTATGACAACGTGGTTGATGTAGTCGTACGTCTTCACGATCGATCCAAGTACCGAATGTACGGCAGCTCCGCGATCTGCACATGTTCAGCTCGGTGACGTCCAACAAACTCACGATCCAGTAGAGGTTCGAGGGAGAGTTCCGTCAGCACGACGGCGTGATGACGGTGATGATGATGCTACCGACGCAGGTATTTGCCTAAGCACCGCTATGATAAAACCGAGGTGGATTATGGTGGAGGGGGGCACCGCACACGGCTAAAAGATCAATGATCAACTTGTGTGTCCATGGGGTGCCCCGTCCCCCGTATATAAAGGATTGGAGGAGGGGGAGGGGGACGGCCTCCTAGGCACGCCCCAAGGGGACTCCTACTCCCACCGGGAGTAGGATTCCACCCCTTCCAAGAGTAGGAGTAGGAGGGAAGGAAGGAGGAGAGAGGGGGAAGGAAAAAAGGGGGCGCCGCCCCCCCCTTCCTTGTCCAATTCGGACTAGAGAGGGAGGGGGCGCGCGGCCTGCCCTGGCCGCCCCTTCCTCTCTCCACCAAGGCCCATGAGGCCCATTACACTCCCCGGGGGGTTCCGGTAACTCCCCCGGTACTTCGGTATTCGTCCAAACTTACCCGGAACCCTTCCAAAGTCAAAACATAGTCATCCAATATATCGATCTTTATGTCTCGACCATTTCGAGACTCCTCGTCATGTCCGTGATCATATCCGGGACTCCGAACTACCTTCGGTACATCAAAACACATAAACTCATATTACCGATCGTCACCGAACGTTAAGCGTGCGGACCCTACGGGTTCGAGAACTATGTAGACATGACCGAGACACGTCTCCGGTCAATAACCAATAGTGGAACCTAGATACTCATATTGGTTCCCACATATTCTACGAAGATCTTTATCAGTCAAACCGCATAACAACATACGTTGTTCCCTTTTTCACCGGTATGTTACTTGCACGAGATTCGATCGTCGGTATCTCAAGACCTAGTTCAATCTCGTTACCGGCAAGTCTCTTTACTCATTCCGTAATGCATCATCCCGCAACCAGATCATTAGTTACATTGCCTGCAAGGCTTATATTGATGTGCATTACCGAGAGGGCCCAGAGATACCTCTCCGACAATAGGAGCGACAAATCCTAATCTCGATCTATGCCAACTCAACAAGTACCATTGGAGACACCTGTAGAGCACCTTTATAATCACCCAGTTACGTTGTGACATTTGGTAGCACACAGTGTTCCTCCGGTATTCGGGAGTTGCATAATCTCATAGTCATAGGAACATGTATAAGTCATGAAGAAAGCTATAGTAATATACTAAACGATCAAATGCTACGCTAAAGGAATGGGCCAAGACAATAACATCATTCTCTAATGATGTGATCCCGTTAATCAAATGACAAATCATGTATATGGTTAGGAAACTTAACCATCTTTGATTCAACGAGCTAGTCAAGTAGAGCCATAGTAATGGCACTTTGTTTATCTATTTATTCACACATGTACTAAGTTTCCGGTTAATACAATTCTAGCACGAATAATAACATTTATCATGATATAAGGAAATGTAAACAACAACTTTATTATTGCCTCTAGGGCATATTTCCTTCAGTCTCCCACTTGCACTAGAGTCAATAATCTAGATTACACAGCAATGGTTCTAACACCCATGGAGTCTTGGTGCTGATCATCTTTTGCCCGTGAGAGAGGCTTAGTCAATGGGTCTGCAACATTAAGATCTGTATGTATCTTGCAAATCTCTATGTCTCCCTCCTTGACTTGATCGCGGATGGAATTGAAGCGTCTCTTGATGTGCTTGGTTCTCTTGTGAAATCTGGATTCCTTTGGCAAGGCAATTGCACCAGTATTATCACAAAAGATTTTCATTGGACCACATGCACTAGGTATGACACCAAGATCGGATATGAACTCCTTCATCCAGCCTCCTTCATTTGCTGCTTCCGAAGTAGCTATGTACTCCGCTTCACACGTAGATCCCGCCATGATGCTTTGCTTAGAACTGCACCAACTAACAGCTCCACTGTTCAATATAAACACGTATCCGGTTTGTGACTTAGAGTCATCCAGATCAATGTCAAAGCTTTCATTGATGTAACCATTTACGACGAGCTCTTTGTCACCTCCATAAACAAGAAACATATCCTTAGTCATTTTCAGGTATTTCAAGATGTTCTTGACCGCTGTCCAGTGATCCACTCCTGAATTACTTTGGTACCTCCCTGCTAAACTAATAGAAAGGCACACATCAGGTCTGGTACACAGCATCGCATACATGATAGAGCCTATGGCTGAAGCATAGGGAACACCTTCCATTTTCTCTCTATCTTCTGCAGTGGTCGGGCATTGGGTCCGACTCAACTTCACACCTTGTAACACAGGCAAGAACCCTTTCTTTGCTTGATCCATTTTGAACTTCTTCAAAACTTTATCAAGGTATGTGCTTTGTGAAAGTCTAATTAAACATCTTGATCTATCTCTATAGATCTTGATGCCCAATATATAAGCAGCTTCACCAAGGTCTTTCATTGAAAAACTCTTATTCAAGTATCCTTTTATGCTATCCAGAAATGCTATATCATTTCGAATCAACAATATGTCATCCACATATAGTATTAGAAATGCTATAGAGCTCCCACTCACTTTCTTGTAAATACAGGCTTCTCCAAAAGTCTGTATAACACCATATGCTTTGATCACACTATCAAAACGTTTATTCCAACTCCGAGATGCTTTCACCAGTCCATAAATGGATCGCTGGAGCTTGCACACTTTGTTAGCATCCTTTGTATCGATAAAACCTTCAGGTTGCATCATATACAACTCTTCTTCCAGAAATCCATTCAGGAATGCAGTCTTTACATCCATTTGCCAAATTTCATAATCATAAAATGCGGCAATTGATAACATGATTCAGACGGACTTAAGCATCGCTACGGGTGAGAAAGTGATGCGGAGCATCCTTCCATCATCTCCATGGACTCTACATCAACACATCCAACCCCACAAGGACCCATGACAAGAGCTAGAGCACGTGCTTTGGAAACCGAGGTGAACTCCTTCCTACTAGACTTGCATATGGACACAAATGGAACATATATACTACCTCACCAAAATATGATATGCCTCCTTAGGTATGAAGTGGAACATCACCAAGAAGCTCAGGAGCATCCCCAAGGAGAAGGAGAACCACCCCAAGGCCATAAGGATCGAGACAGAGTGCAACAGCAGCAAAACAGCAAGTCCCAGGTGACCCCGTGCGCACGGGCCCTCGAGACCCCGTGCCCACGGGCTACACAGGAACCCGGCGCTGGTGCACCCCGTGCGCACGGGCGTGTACCGTGCCCATGGGACCCCCGTGCGCACGGGCCTCCTAGGATGGGCGGCTGAGATGGCTTCTTCGGCTCCACTTCTCCTCCTTCAACCCTAAGCCTATATATTCCTTACCTAGGGCCATGGTTAGGGTCAGCAAAGTATTAGATTAGATCTTGGTGAGCTTTACTCCATTACCTTCCCTCTTTGAGGATCAAGACCCCATAGGGAAGAATCCTTGAGGATTTCAAGACCTCCATTGGGAGAAGACTACCACCAAGACCCCTCTTCCTTTGGATTTGGGATGAACTTTGCCATTGTATCTTTCCTTTGATTGTGTTTGAGACTTGTGGTTCTTGTGTTGTTACTCTAGTGGATGTGTAATTGGGAATTGTTGGAGTGATTGTCTCTTTGTGTTCATCTTTGTGTTCTTGTTGTTCTTGTGATTTCTCTCCTTTTTCCCCCTCCAAGTGTGAAAAGGTCCTTCCTAGGGTTTTACCCTACATCATATGGTATCATGAGCCACATTGATTCACACCTTGGAGTCCCTACCTTCCACTTTCTAGCTTGATTTTGTTGTTTTTCGTCCTAATCCGAAAATCCCCACCAAAAATAGCCCCAAAAATTTTTCTTGCAATTTGTTGATCTTGTGAGATTTGGTTGATTTGATCCACGAATTTGGTGTTTGGCAAGTGGATCTACACCTCCACCATCATCCCCACCCATCCCCCACTGGAATTTGGCCAAAAATTGACAATCACCACGAAATCACAGAAGTTCATCCGCTCTCGGGAGACCCTATGCACACGGGCCATCGGGAGCCCGTGCACACGGGCCTCACTTACCCCGTGCGCACGGGCCATCCAGAAACTTTCGGCCATTTTTCTGTTTTTCTTCTTTTGTTTAACCACCACCTCTCAAGTTCTTCCACACCATTCCACGTGTTTGTTGAGTGTTCGGTTGCGATTTCTCTTGTGTCCTAACGTGCTTCGGCTACTTAGGCACAACTTGGTATCATCATAGCCACCAAGCATCGAATCTAACAACACTTCGTCTTCGACAATATCATCTTCGACCATAAGCAAGGACGGTAACCTCGACGACACTTTGTACTCCCTTGCCATTAACTTGATATCTTCGAGCCATTTTGCGTAGCTTACCCATCGAGACTAGCTTGTTGAGTATTTCCGGGCCACGTCTTAGTGCACCATTTAGTGTTCCGTCCATCCCGTGCATCTACTACTTGTTACCTCGTTGTGTGGCTCGCATATCAAGCATCGTGGCATAGTAGAAAAAAAGCTTTTAAGCAAAAGAGAAGAGAAGCAAAGAGCTTATAAGCAATAGCATCGAGCCTTCACATACGTGCATCATCTTGGTCACCACATACAGAAGCATACTTGGGATAGTGAGACGAGTAGATTCTCTATTAGGTTGGTGCACTAGTGTATCTAGCGCATTAGTGCAATCGAGCTAGCGTCTCTCTAGTATCCGTACGACAAGAGCTTTTCCCGTGTTTTGATATCTTCGAGCTCATTCCTTGGTTGTGCGGATCCCATTTATCTTCCGTGTGTGTGTTCCTCGTGTTATCTTGGGAGGTTGATCTATTTGTCTTATTTGCCATTTGTGAATCTTCTCAACTTTATCAACATCTTGACTAACATTTGCTTGAATTATTTGTGCCTTTCCTAACCAAGCTCCTCCATAGACCATTTACTTGTAGGTGTGAGGAACAATTCCCGGTACCAATTCCCCTATTGTAACATCACGTGGGATCGTACTTGTTACATCCACAATCTTCGAAAAAGGTAACTTTGGTTTTGTTCTCTCATTTTCCTACTCACCACCACTTTCTTATGATGGATAGGCCAAGTTCTTCTACCAACCCACTCTTCATCGAGCAAGATGATGACATGTCATCCTTCGTCACCAAGAGCCACCTCTTTGGTGCACAACGAGCTCTCCATCAAGAGCAACAAGCAATGAACGACCGCATCGACAACCTCGCCACCGACTTGCGACTCTCCGAGCAACGTACACGCGACTACTTCGACAACAAGCTCGACGCGCACAAGCAAGAGAACGATGCAAGAATGGACGAGATCCGAGCTTTGTTGGTCAACCGGCCTCCTTCAACTTCTTCCTACTCAAGACGGAGCCACTCAAGTCGACACTCCGACGACACCTTCTCCGGCTCAAGTACACCGTCATCGACCATTCTTCGACGAGCCGCGCGTCAAGACCGTCATGCATCTCGCGACCCGCTACATGTCAAGCATTCCACAAGAGCAAGTCGATGAGCAAGTTCCTCGTCCTCAAGCAAACCAAGTCGCTTTTGCTCAAGCTCAAGAACGACAACGTCTTCGTCGTCAAGAAGAAGAAGAACGAGCGCGTCTACACCAAGAGGAACAAGACGCCGAGGCCCAACGTCTTCAACAACAACAACGAGAAGCACAAGCTCTTGAGGCGGAACGTGCCCTTCAAGAATCAAGTCGAGCCATCGCCAACCGCAATCGCGAACGGCGCAATCAAGAGGAAGCCCTTCGAGAAGAAATACAAGAGAGGAACTATCAACCACGTGTGCACCGTCAAGTTTCTCAAGCTCCTCCCCAAGTTCGGCAAGCTCCACCTCAACCCCAAGTGCAACAAGCGCGCCACCAAGTGGAACAAGTGCTTCAAGACCCTCCTCCACACCAAGAGCGACATCATGAGGAACGAGCATTCGAGGACTTTCCAAGGCAAGAGCGATATCGCAACCGCTATCAAGATGAAGAGCAACGCTATGGAAAACTCAAATTCACAATGCCCAAGTTCAATGGAAGCAATGATCCGGAAGAATACCTCTCATGGGCATTGAAGGTCGACAAAATCTTTCGTTTGCACAACTATGAGGAAGAGAAGAAGATCGCAATGGCATCACTTGAGTTCCAAGACTATGTGCTCATATGGTGGGAACAAGTCCTTGAGCGCCGAGAAGCAAGAGGTGACCCTCCAATCACCACTTGGGCTCAAATGAAGGATGTCATGCGAGCACGATTTGTGCCCACCTACTACAACCGTGATCTCTTCAAGAAGCTACAACTCCTCAAGCAAGGAACAAAGAGTGTTGAAGAATACTACAAGGAAATGGAGATAGCCATGATTCGAGCCAATGTCAAGGAAGATGATGAGCAAACAATGGCACGATTCTTGAATGGACTCAATCATCCCATCAAGAAGATCGCCGACTTCCAACCCTACTCCAACCTCATCGAGCTAGTGCATCAAGCGACCAAGGCGGAACGTCAAGTGCAAGATGACTTCAAGTACGCCAAGTACTCATCCAAGACATACGGCTTCTCCAACAATCAAGCTTCAACAACTCCTCCAACATCTACTTCAACCAAGCCTTCTCCAAGCAACGACGACAAGACAACATACAAGAAACCTTCGTCAAGTTCAAGTCGTCTTCCTCCTACTACAAGCAACTACAAGCCGCGTGCTTCTTCCTCTACTCCGACCGATGAGACCGTCAAGACAAGTTCAATCAAGTGCTTCACATGTGGCGGCCGAGGCCATAAGTCCTTCCAATGCACCAACAAGCGCACCATGATCCTCAACGACGATGGCACCTACGACTCAATGAGTGAAGATGAAATGGAAGCTATTGAGCAAGTGGCCATGCACCGGCGCGTGAACGAGGATGAAGATGATCAAGTCTTTTGTGATGAAGATACGAGCCCCGCTCTCGTTGTCTCCAAGGTCTTGACACTTCAACATCAACAAGAAGAAGACCAACGATGCCATATCTTCCACACCAAGGCAGGCATCAATGGAAGGTCCGTCAAGGTCATCATCGATGGAGGTAGTTGCCACAACTTGGCAAGTGAAGAACTATGCTCCAAGCTTCAATTGGTCAAGAGGAAGCACCCGCACCCCTACAAGGTTCAATGGCTAAGTGACTCCGGCACTATACGAGTTGAGCATACGGTCCAAGTATCCTTCAAAATTGGTGCATATGAAGACACTTTGGAGTGTGATGTGGTCCCAATGACCGTTTGCCACCTCCTTCTTGGTCGACCATGGCAATTCGACCGTGGTGTCGTCCACAATGGGCGTACCAATCACTATAGCTTCAAGATGAAAGGAAAGGAATATGTGCTACGACCCATGTCTCCTAGTCAAGTGATAGCCGACAAGCAAGCCACCCACCATAGAGAGAAGAGTGAGAAAGTGACCCACCAAAACATGAGTGAAAGCAACAAGCCAAACTTGAGCGCCTCTTCGCCTAGAGAGAAAAACCTCATACTATTTGCCACAAAAAGTGAGATGAGAGAAGTGTGTGAGAACCCATCGAGTGTGATGCACTTTGTCCTTGTGTGCAAGGATGGAGAACCAAAACCTAACACCACTCACGAGCTACCTTTGGTGTTTCAATCTCTTTTGCAGGAATTTCAAGATGTTTTCCCCAATGAGCTACCTCCGGGTCTACCTCCTCTACGAGGCATTGAGCATCGAATCGACCTCATCCCCGGAGCGCCACTTCCAAACAAAGCTCCATACCGTGTCAATCCCGAAGAAACCAAGGAGATTCAACGGCAAGTACAACAACTAATCGACAACGGTCATGTACGTGAAAGCTTAAGCCCTTGTGTCGTTCCCGTCATACTTGTGCCTAAGCCCGATGGAAGTTTCCGCTTGTGTTCCGATTGTAGACCTATAAATGCTATCACCGTTCGCTATAGGCATCCCATTCCTCGCTTAGATGATATGCTTGATGAACTTAGTGGAGCCAACTTTTTCTCAAAAATTGATCTTAAAAGTGGCTATTATCAAATCCGCATACAAGAAGGTGATGAATGGAAAACTGCTTTCAAAACAAAATTTGGCTTATATGAGTGGTTAGTCATGCCTATGGGTTTATCGGAGGCTCCCGGTACTTTTGTGCGTCTCATGCATCATGTACTTCGACCTTACATTGGAGTCTTTGTTGTGGTTTACTTCGATGATATTCTTGTGTTTAGCAAAACCATGAAAGAGCATCTTGATCATGTTAGGCTTGTTTTGCAAACACTTCGCAAGGAAAGTCTTTATGCCAACATGAAAAAGTGCACATTTGGTGTTGACAAAGTGGTTTTCTTGGGTTTCGTTGTCTCTTCCAAGGGTGTCCATGTTGATGAAACTAAAATTGAAGCAATTAAAACTTGGCCCCAACCCACCAATTTGCAACAAGTGCGAAGTTTTCTTGGTCTTGCGGGTTTTTATCGTCGCTTTGTGAAAAACTTTAGCACTATTGCCGCCCCTTTGCATGCTTTGAGTAAGAAGAATACTCCTTTTGTTTGGGGATCTTTGCAATCAACCGCTTTTGATGAGCTAAAATCTTTGCTTACTCATGCTCCGATCCTTGCTTTGCCCAACTTTGACAAAACTTTATAGGTTCATTGTGATACAAGTGGTACCGGAATTGGTGGAGTTTTGATGCAAGAAAAACGAACAATTGCATACTTTAGTGAAAAACTCTGCGGTGCTCAACTTAACTATCCCATCTATGACAAAGAATTGTATGCTTTAGTGCATGTCCTACATGTTTGGGAACATTATCTTAGACCTCATGAGTTTGTCATACATACCGATCATGAAACGCTAAAGTACTTAAAAGGTCAAACTAAATTGAACAAGTGTCACGCCAAATGGAGTGAATTTATTGATCTTTTCCATATGTGATCAAGTACATTAAGGGTAAGGAAAATGTAGTTGCCATGCACTTTCACGCATATGCACGCTTGTCACTACACTTGAGTTGAATGTTATTGGCTTTGAGCACATAAAAGACGTGTATGCTAATGATCCACCTTTTGCACCTCATTATGCTAAATGTTTGACGCATACATCTTGGGAACAATATTACATCAAGGATGGTTATCTTATGAGAGCTAACAAACTATGCATTCCCGAGTCTTCTCTTCGTTTGCTCCTTTTGCAAGAGGCTCATGGAGGCGGACTCATGGGACACTTTGGACGCGACAAGACTTTCGCCACGCTCTCCAAGAACTACTTTTGGCCCAAGATGTTCCGCGACGTCTCACGCTTCACCACACGATGCTCTACATGCCGCAAAGCTAAGTCCAAAGCTCAATCTCATGGTCTTTACATGCCACTTCCTATTCCTTATCAACCTTGGGAAGACATTAGTATGGATTTTGTACTTGGCTTGCCTAGAACTCAAAATGGAAAGGATTCCGTGTTTGTTGTTGTGGACCGATTTTCTAAGATGGCACATTTCATTCCTTGCAACAAGATAGACGATGCTTCACATATTGCAAATCTCTTTTGTAGGGAAATCTTGCGCCTCCATGGAGTACCAAAGACAATCGTCTCCGACCGCGACGTCAAGTTCTTGAGTTACTTTTGGAAGACTCTATGCGCCAAGCTCGGAATCAAGCTCTTGTTCTCATCCGCATACCATCCTCAAACCGACGGCCAAACGGAGGTGACAAACCGGACACTATCCACTCTACTTCGCGTGTTGATCAAGAAGAACATCAAGGAGTGGGAGGCGTGTCTACCCATCGCCGAGTACGCCTACAACCGCGCAAGACATTCGACTACCGGCAAGTCCCCCTTCGAGGTCGTCTACAGCTTCAACCCGTTGTCCCCATTGGACATTCTACCTCTCCCTCTACAAGAGTGCACCAACATGGATGCGAGTGCATGAGCAAGCTACATCAAGAAGATGCATGAAGATACAAGAAACATCATCGAGCGCCAAGTACATCGACTAGCGACCAAGCTCAATGTCAACAAACAACCCATGATCTTCAACATAGGTGATCTCGTGTGGCTACACCTTCGCAAGGAATGCTTCCCCAACGAACGCAAGTCCAAACTACTACCTCGAGCTGATGGACCTTTCAAGGTGCTAGCACGCTACAGCGACAACACCTACAAGATTGAACTCCCACAAGACAAGTACAACGTGAGCGACATCTTCAACGTCAAAGACCTCTCGCCTTTCCATGGTGATGAAGATCTTGATCCGAGGTCGGATCCTTTCGAAGGGAGGGGAGATGATGCGGAGCATCCTTCCATCATCCCCATGGACTCTACATCAACACATCCAACCCCACAAGGACCCATGACAATAGCTAGAGCACGTGCTTTGGAAACCGAGGTGAACTCCTTCCTACTAGACTTGCATATGGACACAAATGGAACATATATACTACCTCACCAAAATATGCTATGCCTCCTTAGGTGTGAAGTGGAACATCACCAAGAAGCTCAGGAGCATCCCCAAGGAGAAGGAGAACCACCCCAAGGCCATAAGGATCAAGACGGAGTGCAGCAACAGCAAAACAGCAAGTCCCAGGTGACCCCGTGCGCACGGGCCCTCGAGACCACGTGCCCACGGGCTACACAGGAACCCGACGCTGGAGCACCCCGTGCGCACGGGCGTGTACCGTGCCCATAGGACCCCCGTGCGCACGGGCCCAACTTACCCCGTGCGCACAGGCCTCCCAGGATGGGCGGCTGAGATGGCTTCTTCGGCTCCACTTCTCCTCCTTCAACCCCACGCCTATATATTCCGTACCTAGGGCCATGGTAAGGGTCAGCAAAGTATTAGATGAGATCTTGGTGAGCTTTGCTCCATTACCTTCCCTCTTTGAGGATCAAGACCCCATAGGGAAGAATCCTTGAGGATTTCAAGACCTCCATTGGGAGAAGACTACCACCAAGACCCCTCTTCCTTTGGATTTGGGATGAACTTTGCCATTGTATCTTTCCTTTGATTGTGTTTGAGACTTGTGGATCTTGTGTTGTTACTCTAGTGGATGTGTAATCGGGAATTGTTGGAGTGATTATCTCTTTGTGTTCATCTTTGTGTTCTTGTGATTTCTCTCCTTTTTTCCCCTCCAAGTGTGAAAAGGTCCTTCCTAGGGTTTTACCCTACATTAGAAAGTCTCATCGTAGTCAACTCCTTGAACTTGTCAAAAACCTTCCACAACAAGTCGAGCTTTGTAGACAGTAACATTACCGTCAGCGTCTATCTTCTTCTTGAAGATCGATTTATTCTCGATGGCTTGCCAATCATAGGGCAAGTCAACCAAAGTCCATACTTTGTTCTCATATATGGATCCCATGTCAGATTTCATCGCCACAAGCCATTTTGAGGAATCTGAGCTCATCATCGCTTCCTCATAGTTCATAGGTTCGTCATGGTCTAGTAACATGACCTCCAAAATAGGATTACCTTACCACTCTGGTGCGGATCTTACTCTGGTTGACCTACGATGTTCAGTAGTAACTTGATTTGAAGTTTCATGATCATTATCATTAGCTTCCTCACTAATTGGTGTAGGGATCACAGGAACTAATTTCTGTGATGAACTACTTTCCAATAAGGGAGCAGGTACAGTTACCTCATCAAGTTCTACTTTCCTCACACTCACTTCTTTCAAGAGAAACTCCTTCTCTAGAAATGACCCATTCTTGGCAACGAATGTCTTGCCTTCGGATCAGTGATAGAAGGTGTACCCAACAGTCTCTTCATGCACTTTACACCAATATGACCTCAACGGCAGTGCCACAAATAAGTTGCACTATCATTATCAACTTTGCATCTTTTGGCTTCAATATTATGAATATGTGTATCACTACTATCAAGATTCAATATAAATAGACCACTCTTCAAGGGTGCATAACCATAAAAGATATTACTCATATAAATAGAACAACCATTATTCGATGATTAAATGAATAACTGTCTCACATCAAACAAGATCCAGATATAATATTCATGCTCAACGCTGGCACCAAATAACAATTATTCAGGTCTAAAACTAATCCCGAAGGTAGATGTAGAGGTAGCGTGCCGACCGCGATCACATCGACTTTGGAACCATTTCCCACGTGCATCGTCACCTCGTCCTTAGCCAATCTTCGCTTAATCCGTAGTCCCTGTTTCGAGTTGCAAATATTAGCAACAGAACCAGTATCAAATAACTAGGTGCTACTGCGAGCATTAGTAAGGTAAACATCAATAACATGTATATCACATATACCTTTGTTCACCTTTCCATCCTTCCTATCCGCCAAATACTTGGGGCAGTTCCGCTTCCAGTGACCAGTCCCTTTGCAGTAGAAGCACCCAGTCTCAGGCTCAGGTCCAGACTTGGGTTTCTTCACTTGAGCAACAACTTGCTTGCCATTCTTCTTGAAGTTCCCCTTCTTCCCTTTACCCTTTTTCTTGAAACTGGTGGTCTTGTTGACCATCAACACTTAATGCTCCTTCTTGATTTCTACCTCCGCAGCCTTTAGCATCGCGAAGAGCTCGGGAATTGTCTTATCCATCCCTTGCATATTATAGTTCATCACGAAGCTCTTGTAGCTTGCTGGCAGTGATTGAAGAATTCTGTCAATGACGCTATCATCCGGAAGATTAACTCCCAGTTGAATCAAGTGATTGTTATACCCAGACATTCTGAGTATATGCTCACTGACAGAACTATTCTCCTCCATCTTGCAGCTGTAGAACTTATTGGAGACTTCATCTCTCTCAATCCGGGCATTTGCTTGAAATATTAACTTCAACTCCTGGAACATCTCATATGCTCCATGACGTTCAAAACATCGTTGAAGTCCCGGTTCTAAGTCGTAAAGCATGGCATACTGAACTATCAAGTAGTCATCAGCTTTGCTCTGCCAGACGTTCATAACATCTGCCGTTGCTCCTGCAGCGGGTTTGGCACCTAGCGGTGCTTCCAGGACGTAATTCTTCTGTGCGGCAATGAGGATAATCCTCAAGTTACGGAACCAGTCCATGTAATTGCTACCGTCATCTTTCAACTTTGCTTTCTCAAGGAACGCATTAAAATTCAATGGAACAACAGCACATGCCATCTATCTACAACAACATAGACATGCAAAATACTATCAGGTACTAAGTTCATGATAAATTAAAGTTCAATTAATCAAATTACTTAAGAACTCCCACTTAGATAGACATCCCTCTAATAATCTAAGTGACCATGTGATCCATATCAACTAAACTATGTCCGATCATCACGTGAGATGGAGTAGTTTTCAATGGTGACCATCACTATGTTGATCATATCTACTATATGATTCACGTTTGACCATTCGGTCTCAGTGTTCCGAGGCCATATCTGCATATGCTAGGCCCGTCAAGCTTAACCCAAGTATTCTGCATTTGCAAAACTGGCTTGCACCCATTGTATGTGAACGTAGAGCTTATCACACCCGATCATCACGTGGTGTCTCGGCACGACGAACTTTCACAATGGTGCATACTCAGGGAGAACACTTATACCTTGAAATTTAGTGAGAGATCATCTTATAATGCTACCGTCGATCTAAGCGAAATAAGATGCATAAAAGATAAACATCGCATGCAATCAATATAAGTGATATGATATGGCCATCATCATCTTGTGCCTTTGATCTCCATCTCCGAAGCACCGTCATGATCACCATCATCACCGGCGCGACACCTTGATCTCCATCGTAGCATCGTTGTCGTCTCGCCAACTATTGCTTCTACGACTATCGCTGTTGCTTAGTGATAAAGTGAAGCAATTACATGGCAATTGTGTTTCATACAATAAAGTGACAACCATATGGCTCCTGCCAGTTGTCGATAATTTCGTTACAAAACATGATCATCTCATACAATAAAATTTAGCATCATGTCTTGACCATATCACATCACAGCATGCCCTGCAAAAACAAGTTAGACGTCCTCTACTTTGTTGTTGCAAGTTTTACGTGGCTGCTACGGGCTGAGCAAGAACCGTTCTTACCTACGCATCAAAACCACAACGATATTTTATCAACTATGTGTTGTTTTAACCTTAAAAAGGACCGGGCGTAGCCACACTCGATTCAACTAAAGTTGGAGAAACTGACACCCGCCAGCCACCTGTGTGCGAAGCACATCGGTAGAACCAGTCTCGCGTAAGCGTATGCGTAATGTTGGTTTGGGCCGCTTCATCCAACAATACCGTTGAATCAAAGTATGACATGCTGGTAAGCAGTATGACTTGTATCGCACACAACTCACTTGTGTTCTACTCGTGCATATAACATCTACGCATAAACCTGGCTCGGATGCCACTGTTGGGGAACATAGTAATTTCAAAAAAATCCTACGCACACGCAAGATCATGGTGATGCATAGCAACGAGAGGGGAGAGTGTCGTCCATGTACCCTAGTAGACCGTAAGCGAAATTGTTATGACAACGCGGTTGATGTAGTCGTACGCCTTCACGATCGACCGATCCTAGTACCAAACGTACGACACCTCCGTGATCTACAAACGATCATCTCGGTGACGTCCCACGAACTCACGATCCAGTAGAGCTTCGAGGGAGAGTTCTGTCAGCACGACAGCGTGATGACGGTGATGATTATGCTACCGACGCAGGGCTTCGCCTAAGCACCGCTACGATATAACCGAGGTGGAGTATGGTGGAGGGCGGCACCGCACACGGCTAAAAGATCAATGATCAACTTGTGTGTCCATGGGGTGCCCCCCTCCCTCGTATATAAAGGAGTGGAGGAGGGGGAGGGGGGCGGCCTCCTAGGCGCGCCCCAAGGGGAGTCCTACTCCCATCGGGAGTAGGATTCCACCCCTTCCAAGAGTAGGAGTAGGAGGGAAGGAAGGAGGAGAGAGGGGAAATGAAAAAGGGGGGCGCCCCCCCCCCCCTTCCTTGTCCAATTCAGACTAGAGGGGGAGGGGGCGCGCGGCCTGCCCTGGCCGCCCCTTCCTCTCTCCACCATGGCCCATGAGGCCCATTACACTCCCCGGGGGGTTCCGGTAACCCCCCGATACGTCGGTATTCGTCCGAACTTACCCGGAACCCTTCCAAAGTCCAAATATAGTCATCCAATATATCGATCTTTATGTCTCGACCATTTCGAGACTCCTCGTCATGTCCGTGATCATATCCGGGACTCTGAACTACCTTTGGTACATCAAAAAACATAAACTCATATTACCGATCGTCACTGAACTATGTAGACATGACCGAGACACGTCTCCAGTCAATAACCAAGAGCGGAACCTGGATGCTCATATTGGTTCCCACATATTCTACGAAGATCTTTATCGGTCAAACCGCATAACAACACATGTTGTTCCCTTTGTCATCGGTATGTTACTTGCCCGAGATTTGATCATCGGTATCTCAATACCTAGTTCAATCTCGTTACCGGCAAGTCTCTTTACTCGTTCCGTAATGCATCATCCCGCAACTAGCTCATTAGTTACATTGCTTGCAAGGCTTATATTGATGTGCATTATCGAGAGGCCCAGAGATACCTCTCTGATAATCGGAGTGACAAATCCTAATCTCGATCTATGCCAACTCAACAAGTACCATCGGAGACACATCTAGAGCACCTTTATAATCACCCAGTTACGTTGTGATGGTTGGTAGCAGACAAAGTGTTCCTCCGGTATTCGGGAGTTGCATAATCTCATAGTCATAGGAACATGTATAAATCATGAAGAAAGCAATAGAAATATACTAAATGATCAAATGCTAAGCTAACGGAATGGGTCAAGTCAATCACATCATTCTCTAATGATGTGATCCCGTTAATCAAATGACAACTCATGTCTATGGTTAGTAAACTTAGCCAGCTTTGATTCAACGAGCTAGTCAAGTAGAGGCATACTAGTGACGCTTTGTTTGTCTATGTATTCACACATGTACTAAGTTTCCGGTTAATACAATTCTAGCATGAATAATAAACATTTATCATGATATAAGGAAATATAAATAACAACTTTATTATTGCCTCTAGGGCATATTTCCTTCACTTTGATGGCCTTCTCTCTCATATCACTGCTCAGAGGGCCTCGGTGGATCAATCTGCTGATGACGCTGACTCTGAAGAAGCGCCAGCACCACCAAAGCCGCGGAAGAAGAAGAAGACAAAGGCTTCGAAGCCCTCTGCCACACCAAAAGCTTGGACTGTGAAGACATTGGCCACTGCACCTCCTGAACCCAGTGTGCAGTCTGAAGATATGTCTCGTGTCTCCAAGAGGACCGAGAAGACCAAGACAACCAAGAAGCCCAAGAAGATTTCTGGGCATGAATTGACTCCTGCTACTGTTCTGTGCAATGAGGATGACACCATTGATCTGTCCAGCGATGAAGATCTTGGTGATGATGCCCTTGAGATGCCGATCAAGAGAAAGCAAGAGGCGTAGATCTTCAACGATCTGCCCCTCTTTGATGTTGATATACTAAACAACTTCATTGATGAGTGGTTCGATGACCAGAGCATTAGCATTGATGATCTTCAGCTTCCTGTTGACATCAGCGTCACATTTCTTGGAGCCATTTCTAATGAGTTGGCCTTGGCCCAGAAGATAGTCGAGCACAAGAACAAAATTGATTATGAGAAGGCTCACTTCAAGAAGAACATGGCCAAGCTCAGCATGGCAGATGTGCAAATCTTCAAGAAGATGTTGCATGACCTCAAGGAAGAGTTCCACAAGAAGCGTGAAGAAGCCAAGGGATCTCGAGAACACATGAAGTACTTCACGCATAAATGTGTTCAAGCACATAATGAAGCTGAAAAGTGAAAGGCTCTTGGGCGTCCTGGCATTGACCCCAAGATGGCTGCCAAACAAAAGAAGTCTACTGTGACACAAACTGAAGCACCAAGGTAGGAAGAACCTCGCATTGTCTTCCCTGCCAGCATGACAGGCTCGAAACCTAAGGTCACCTAAGCAGCTTCAGAGCTAAATAAGACAAGGGCAGCTGAAGCCGAAGCCAAAAAAGGCAAGCACAAGATTGCTTCTGATAATGCACCATCAAAGAAGAAATTGAAGACAAAGTCTTCAAAGAAAGAGCATGCTGCGTCCACTGAACCCCTCAATGTTGAACCCATCTCTGTTGCCCTTCCAACTTTAACCAATCAAGAGCATCGTCTTGTGATCCATGAGCCTGCTTCCACAGAGGCTCATGAAGATGAAGAAGTTCCAGTTGTCGACCACATCACAGTTGAAGACATTGGTCGTGATGACAATGTTGAAGATGATGAAGTCCTTCCTCAACATGAGCACAAATTGGTATCATCGCCTATTCTTATGAACAGCGAACTCATCAGCGTTGGTTGTCCCTTGATGCCAATCACTCAGGATGATTCATGGGCCGAGCACCCCAGCAAGACACGCCCATTCTTGATGAGACACCCAGAACTCCACCACCTTAAGTCACCACTCCAGTACTTGATGACGACAACTACATGGTGCAGACCACTCCCTCACCAAAGGTGTCGCCTGCGCTTTGTAGGCTTCGCAAAGGACCCAGGCCACAGGTCACCATGTCGAGCATTCCGGAAGGGGAAGCACAAAAGCTCAGTAGCACGTCAAGTGTTTCCTGAAGCCACGCCTACCGCGAATGTCTCTGTGTCTGAAGCTAAAGCTGCTGAAGACATTCCGGCTACATCAGCTGATGAAGATCAAGGAGAAAGAGAAGAATAAAGAGTTGCCACACCCCCTACTGTTGATCCAGTCATTCTCGAGGAGAATGTGATCGTGCCCGACCCTCTTGTTATTGAAGAAACGGAGGTTGAAAACACCGATGCTGCCACAATCAATGCTTCTGAAGCCAATGACATTGTCATGGCCAAAGACAATGTGGTGCCTGAAGCTCATGTACAGCCTGAAGAAAATGTGAATATGGAAGCCACTGTTCCACCACCAAGGCCTCACAACATTGGACAGGCCTTTGATCATGGACAGGTGGTCACTGTAAAATGGCCTATAATGGTCCCTCCCACAGCTCCTGGACCACAGTATGACTACCATGTGGAGCAGAGGCCTCAGGTTCAAAAGCCCTAGCCACGACTGCCAAGGCTTCCAGGTGCTGCGACTACACCTGGATCATTTAGTGTGCACAGCTTCAGAGCCCACAACACCTTCTTCGATAGCGCCAAGAATCCCTATTCGAAGCCAAAGATCTCTTCTGATCGATTCTAGAGCCATCAATAGCGCAACAACTACTCCTGCATTCTATACAATCAAGAGCGAATCTTTCCTCATATGTGTCTGGATTGTGAAGCTATTGCTGGGCTGCCTTGTCTTGAAGAAGCACTGGACTGCTTTCGGGATATTGGCCTTCTACAGTTTGTAACAGACAAAGAGCACTGGAACAAAGAGCTTCTGTTGCAGTTCTATGCCACACTTCACATTCATGGCTACAACAGGGATCCGAATGAAGGAAATATGCCCAAGAGGCAATAATAAAGTTATTATTTATTTCCGCATATCATGATAAATGTTTATTATTCATGCTAGAACTGTATTACCCGGAAACATGATACATGTGTGAATACACAGACAAACATAGTGTCACTAGTATGCCTCTACTTGACTAGCTTGTAAATCAAAGATGGTTAAGTTTCCTAACCATAGACATGAGTTGTGATTTGATTAACGGGATCACATCATTAGGAGTATGATGTGATTAACCTGACCCATTCAGTTAGCTTAGCACTTGATCGTTTAGTATGTTGCTATTGCTTTCTTCATGACTTATACATGTTCCTATGACTATGAGATTATGTAACTCCCGTTTACCGGAGGAACACTTTGTATGCTACCAAACGTCACAACGTAACTGGGTGATTATAAAGGTGCTCTACAGGTGTCTCCAAAGGTACTTGTTGAGTTGACGTATTTCGAGATTACGATTTGTCACTCCGATTGTCGGAGAGGTATCTCTGGGCCCTTTTGGTAATGCACATCACTATAAGCCTTGCAAGCAATGTAGCTAATGAGTTAGTTACGGAATGATGCATTACGTAATGAGTAAAGAGACTTGCCGGTAACGAGATTGAACTAGGTATTGAGATACCGAAGATCGAATCTCGGGCAAGTAACATACCGATGACAAAGGGAACAACGTATGTTGTTATGCGGTTTGACCGATAAAGATCTTCGTAGAATATGTAGGATCCAATATGAGCATCCAGGTTCCGCTATTGGTTATTGACCGGAAACAGTTCTAGGTCATGTCTACATAGTTCTCGAACCCATAGGGTAAGCACGCTTAACGTTACGATGACAGTTATATTATGAGTTTATAAGTTTTCATGTACCAAAGGTTGTTCGGATTCCCGGATGTGATCACGGACATGACAAGGAGTCTCGAAATGGTCGAGACATAAAGATTGATATATTGGACGACTATATTCGGACACCGGAAAAGTTTCGGGGGTTATCGGATATATATTGGAGTACCGGGGGTTACCGGAACCCCTCCTAGGAACTAATGGGCCTTGTTGGGCCCTAGTGGAGAGAAAGAGGGGCCCGCCAGGGTAAGAGGTGCGCCCCCTCCCCTTGAGTCTGAATAGGACAAGGAAGGGGGGCGCCCCCCTTGCCTTTCCCCTCTCCCACTCCTTCCTTCCCCCTCCTTCTTGGACTAGGAAAGGGAGGGGCAAACTTACTTGGAGTAGGTTTCCCACTCCTAGGGCTCGCCACCCCCTTGGCCGGCCCCCTCCCCCTCCTCCACTCCTTCATATACAGGGAGGGGGCACCCCTTGGAGACACAACAATTGATCTCTTGATCTCTTAGCCGTGTGCGGTGCCCCCCTCCACCAAAGTCTTCGATAATATTGTAGTGGTGCTTAGGCGAAGCCCTGTGATAGTAGAACATCAAGATCGTCACCACGCCGTCGTGCTGACAGAACTCTTCCCCGACATTCTGCTGGATCGGAGTTCGGGGATCATCATCGAGCTGAACGTGTGCTAGAACTCGAGGTGTCGTAGTTTCGGTGCTTGATCGGTCGGACCGTGAAGACGTACGACTACATCAACCGCGTTGTTCTAACGCTTCCGCTTTCGGTATACAAGGGTACGTGGACAACACTCTCCCCTCTCGTTGCTATGCATCACTATGATCTTGCGTGTGGGTAGGAAATTTTTTGAAATTACTACGTTCCCCAAAAGTGGTATCAGAGCCCAGTTTTTATGCGTTGATGTTATATGCACGAGTAGAACACAAGTGAGTTGTGGGCGATACAACTCATACTGCTTACCAGCATGTCATACTTTGGTTCGGCGGTATTGTTGGATGAAGCGGCCCGGACCGACATTACGCGTACGCTTACGCGAGACTGGTTTTACGGCCGTGCTTTGCACACAGGTGACTAGCGGGTGTCTGTTTCTCCATCTTTAGTTGAACCGAGTGTGGCTACGCCCGGTCCTTGCAAAGGTTAAAACAGCACTTACTTGACAAACTATCGTTGTGGTTTTGATGCGTGGGTAAGAACAGTTCTTGCTCAGCCCGTAGCAGCCACGTCAAATTTGCAACAACAAAGTAGAGGAGGTCTAACTTGTTTTTGCAGGGCATGTTGTGATGTGATATGGTCAAGACGTGATGCTATATTTTATTGTATGAGATGATCATGTTTTGTAACCGAGTTATCGGCAACTGGCAGGAGCCATATGGTTGTCGCTTTATTGTATGAAATGCAATCTCCCTGTAATTGCTTTACTTTATCACTAAGCGGTAGCGATAGTCGTAGAAGCAATAGTTGGCGAGACAACAACGATGCTACAATGGAGATCATGGTGTCGCGCTAGTGACGATGGTGATCATGACGGTGCTTCGGAGATGGAGATCACAAGCACAAGATGATGATGGCCATATCATATCACTTATATTGATTGCATGTGATGTTTATCTTTTATGCATCTTATCTTGCTTTGATTGACGGTAGCATTATAAGATGATCTCTCACTAAATTTCAAGATAAAAGTGTTCTCCCTGAGTATACACCATTGCCAAAGTTCGTCGTGCGCAGACACCACGTGATGATCGGGTGTGATAAGCTCCACGTCCATCTACAACGGGTGTAAGACAGTTTTGAACACGCAGAATACTCAGGTTAAACTTGACGAGCCTAGCATATGAAGATATGGCCTCGAAACACTAAGACCGAAAGGTCGAGCGTGAATCATATAGTAGATATGATCAACATAGTGATGTTCATGATTGAAAACTACTCCATTTCACGTGATGATCGGTTATGGTTTAGTTGATTTGGATCACGTGATCACTTAGATGATTAGAGAGATGTCTATCTAAGTGGGAGTTCTTAAGTAATATGATTAATTGAACTTAAATTTATCATGAACTTAGTACCTGATAGTATTTTGCTTGTCTATGTTTGTTGTAGATAGATGGCTCGTGTTGTTGTTCCGTTGAATTTTAATGCGTTCCTTGAGAAAGCAAAGTTGAAAGATGATGGTAGCAATTACACGGACTGGGTCCGTAACTTGAGGATTATCCTCATTGCTGCACAGAAGAATTACGTCCTGGAAGCACCGCTGGGTGCCAAACCTGCTGCAGGAGCAACACCAGATGTTGTGAACATCTGGCAGAGCAAAGCTGATGACTACACGATAGTTCAGTGTGCCATGCTTTACGGCTTAGAACCGGGACTTCAACGACGTTTTGAACGTCATGGAGCATATGAGATGTTCCAGGAGTTGAAGTTAATATTTCAAGCAAATGCCCGGATTGAGAGATATGAAGTCTCCAATCAGTTCTATAACTGCAAGATGGAGGAGAATAGTTCTGTCAGTGAGCATATACTCAGAATGTCTGGGTATAACAATCACTTGATTCAACTGGGAGTTAATCTTCCGGATGATAGCGTCATTGACAGAATTCTTCAATCACTGCCACCAAGCTACAAGAGCTTCGTGATGAACTATAATATGCAAGGGATGGAAAAGACAATTCCCGAGCTCTTCGTAATGCTAAAAGCTGTGGAGGTAGAAATCAAGAAGGAGCATCAAGTGTTGATGGTCAATAAGACCACCAGTTTCAAGAAAAAGGGCAAAGGGAAAAAGAAGGGGAACTTCAAGAAGAACAGCAAACAAGTTGCTGCTCAGGAGAAGAAACCCAAGTCTGGACCTAAGCCTGAGACTGAGTGCTTCTACTGCAAGCAGACTGGTTACTGGAAGCGGAACTGCCCCAAGTATTTGGCGGATAAGAAGGATGGCAAGGTGAACAAAGGTATATGTGATATATATGTTATTGATGTATACCTTACCAGAGCTCGCAATAGCACCTGGGTATTTGATACTGGTTCTGTTGCTAATATTTGCAACTCGAAACAGGGACTACAGATTAAGCGGACACTGGCTAAGGACGAGGTGACGATGCGCATGGGAAATGGTTCCAAAGTCGATGTGATCACCGTCGGCACGCTACCTCTACATCTACCTTCGGGATTAGTTTTAGACCTAAATAATTGTTATTTGGTGCCAGCGTTGAGCATGAACATTATATCTGGATCTTGTTTGATGCGAGACGGTTATTCATTTTAATCTGAGAATAATGTTTGTTCTATTTATATGAGTAATATCTTTTATGGTCATGCACCTTTAAAGAGTGGTCTATTTTTTATGAATCTCGATAGTAGTGATACACATATTCATAATGTTGAAGCCAAAAGATGCAGAGTTGATAATGAAAGTGCAACTTATTTGTGGCACTGCCGTTTAGGTCATATTGGTGTAAATCGCATGAAGAAACTCCATACTGATGGACTTTTGGAATCACTTGATTATGAATCACTTGGTACTTGCGAACCATGCCTCATGGGCAAGATGACTAAAACACCGTTCTCCGGTACTATCGAGAGAGCAACTGATTTATTGGAAATCATACATACTGATGTATGTGGTCCAATGAATGTTGAGGCTCGTGGCGGATATCGTTATTTTCTCACCTTCATAGATGATTTGAGCAGATATGGGTATATCTACTTAATGAAACATAAGTTTGGAAAATTTGAAAAGTTCAAAGAATTTCAGAGTGAAGTTGAAAATCATCGTAACAAGAAAATAAAGTTTCTACGATCTGATCGTGGAGGAGAATATTTGAGTTATGAGTTTCGTTTACATTTGAAGCAATGCGGAATAGTTTCGCAATTCACACCACCCGGAACACCACAGCGTAATGGTTTGTCCGAACGTCGTAATCGTACTTTACTAGATATGGTGCGATCTATGATGTCTCTTACCGATTTACCGCTATCGTTTTGGGGTTATGCTTTACAGACGGCCGCACTCACGTTAAATAGGGCACCATGAAAATCCGTTGAGACGATGCCTTATGAACTATGGTTTGGCAAGAAACCAAAGTTGTCGTTTCTTAAAGTTTGGGGTTGCGATGCTTATGTGAAAAAGCTTCAACCTGATAAGCTCGAACCCAAATCGGAGAAATGTGTCTTCATAGGATACCCAAAGGAAACTGTTGGGTACACCTTCTATCACAGATCCGAAGGCAAGACATTTGTTGCAAAGAATGGATCCACTCTAGAGAAGGAGTTTCTCTCGAAAGAAGTGAATGGCAGGAAAGTAGAACTTGATGAGGTAACTGTACCTGCTCCTTTATTGGAAAATAGTTCATCACAGAAACCGGTTCCTGTGACGACTACACCAATAAGTGAGGAAGCTAATGATGATGATCATGAAACTTCAGAACAAGTTACTACAGAACCTCGTAGGTCAATAGAGTAAGATCCGCACCAGAGTGGTACGGTAATCCTATTTTGGAGGTCATGTTACTTGACCATGGCGAGCCTACGAACTATGAGGAAGCAATGATGAGCCCAGATTCCGCAAAATGGCTTGAAGCCATGAAATCTGAGATGGGATCCATGTATGAGAACAAAGTGTGGACTTTGGTTGACTTGCCCGATGATCAGCAAGCCATCGAGAACAAATGGATTTTTAAGAAGAAGACTGGCGCTGATGGTAATGTTACTGTCTACAAAGCTCGACTTGTTGCAAAAGGTTTTTGTCAAGTTCAAGGGGTTGACTACGATGAGACTTTCTCACTCGTAGCGATGCTTAAGTCTGTCCGAATCATGTTAGCTATTGCCGCATTTTATGATTATGAAATTTGGCAAACGGATGTAAAAACTGCATTCCTGAATGGATTTCTGGAAGAAGAGTTGTATATGATGCAGCTAGAAGGTTTTGTCGATCCAAAAGGTGCTGACAAAGTGTGCAAGCTCCAGCGATCCATCTATGGACTGGTGCAAGCATCTCAGAGTGGGAATAAACGCTTTGATAGTGTGATCAAAGCATATGGTTTTATACAGACTTTTGGAGAAGCCTGTATTTACAAGAAAGTGAGTAGGAGCTCTGTAGCATTTCTGATATTATATGTAGATGACATATTGTTAATTGGAAATGATATAGAATTTCTGGATAGCATAAAGGGATACTTGAAAAAAAGTTTTTCAATGAAAGACCTCGGTGAAGCTGCTTACATATTGGGCATCAAGATCTATAGAGATAGATCAAGACGCTTGATTGGACTTTCACAAAGCACATACCTTGATAAAGTTTTGAAAAAGTTCAAAATGGATCAGGCAAAGAAAGGATTCTTGCCTGTATTACAAGGTGTGAAGTTGAGTCAGACTCAATGCCCGACCACTGCAGAAGATAGAGAGAAAATGAAAGAAGTTCCCTATGCTTCAGCCATAGGCTCTATCATGTATGCGATGCTGTGTACCAGACCTGATGTGTGCCTTGCTATTAGTTTAGCAGGGAGGTACCAAAGTAATCCAGGAGTGGATCACTGGACAGCGGTCAAGAACATCCTGAAATACCTGAAAAGGACTAAGGATATGTTTCTCGTTTATGGAGGTGACAAAGAGCTAGTCGTAAATGGTTACATCGAAGCAAGCTTTGACACTGATCCGGACGATTCTAAATCGCAAACCGGATACGTGTTTTTATTAAACGGTGGAGCTGTAAGTTGGTGCAGTTCTGAACAAAGCGTCGTAGTGGGATCTACATGCGACGCAGAGTACATAGCTGCTTCGGAAGCAGCAAATGAAGGAGTCTGGATGAAGGAGTTCATTTCTGATCTAGGTGTCATACCTAGTGCATCGGGACCAATGAAGATCTTCTGTGACAATACTAGTGCAATTGCCTTGGCAAAGGAATCCAGATTTCACAAGAGGACCAAGCACATCAAGAGACGCTTCAATTCCATCCGGGACCAAGTCCAGGTGGGATACATAGAGATTTGCAAGATACATACGGATCTGAATGTTGCAGACCCGTTGATTTAGCCTCTTCCATGAGCAAAACATGATCAGCACCAAGACTCTATGGGTGTTAGAATCATTACTGTGTAATCTAGATTATTGACTCTAGTGCAAGTGGGAGACTGAAATAAATATGCCCTAGAGGCAATAATAAAGTTATTATTTATTTCCTCATATCATGATAAATGTTTATTATTCATGCTAGAATTGTATTACCCGGAAACGTGATACATGTGTGAATACATAGACAATCATAGTGTCACTAGTATGCCTCTACTTGACTAGCTCGTAAATCAAAGATGGTTAAGTTTCCTAACCATAGACATGAGTTGTCAATTGATTAACGGGATCACATCATTAGGAGTATGATGTGATTGACCTGACCCATTCAGTTAGCTTAGCACTTGATCGTTTAGTATGTTGCCATTGCTTTCTTCATGACTTATACATGTTCCTATGACTATGAGATTATGTAACTCCCGTTTACCGGAGGAACACTTTGTGTGCTACCAAACATCACAACGTAACTGGGTGATTATAAAGGTGCTCTACAGGTGTCTCCAAAGGTACTTGTTGAGTTGACGTATTTCGAGATTAGGATTTGTCACTCCGATTGTCGGAGAGGTATCTCTGGGCCCTCTCGGTAATGCACATCACTATAAGCCTTGCAAGCAATGTAGCTAATGAGTTAGTTATGGAATGATGCATTATGTAACGAGTAAAGAGACTTGCCGGTAACGAGATTGAACTAGGTATTGAGATACCGATGATCGAATATCGGGCAAGTAACATACCGATGACAAAGGGAACAACGTATGTTGTTATGCGGTTTGACCGATAAAGATCTTCATAGAATATGTAGGAGCGAATATGAGCATCCAGGTTCTGCTATTGGTTATTGACCGGAAACAGTTCTAGGTCATGTCTACATAGTTCTCGAACCCGTAGGGTCCGCACGCTTAACGTTACGATGACAGTTATATTGTGAGTTTATAAGTTTTGATGTACAGAAGGTTGTTCGGATTCCCAGATGTGATCACGGACATGACGAGGAGTCTCGAAATGGTTGAGACATAAAGATTGATATATTGGACGACTTTATTCGGACACCGGAAAAGTTCCGGGGGTTATCGGACATATATTGGAGTACCGAGGGTTACCGGAACCCCTCCTGGGAAATAATGGGCCTTGTTGGGCCCTAGTGGAGAGAAAGAGGGGCCGGACAGGGCAAGAAGCGCGCCCCCTTCCCTTGAGTCCGAATAGGACAAGGAAGGGGGGGCGGCGCCCCCCTTGCCTTTCCCCTCTCCCACTACTTCCTTCCCCCTCCTTCTTGGACTAGGAAAGGGAGGGGCAAACCTACTTGGAGTAGGTTTCCCCCGCCTAGGGCGCGCCACCCCCTTGGCCGGGCCCCTCCCCCTCCTCCACTCCTTTATATATGGGGAGGGGGCACCCCTTGGAGACACAACAATTGATCTCTTGATCTCTTAGCCGTGTGCGGTGCCCCCCTCCACCAAAGTCTTTGATAATATTCTAGCGGTGCTTAGGCGAAGCCCTGCGACAGTAGAACATCAAGATCGTCACCACGCCGTCGTGCTGACGGAACTCTTCCCCGACATTCTGCTGGATCGGAGTCCGGGGATCGTCATCAAGCTGAACGTGTGCTAGAACTTGGAGGTGCCGTAGTTTTGGTGCTTGATCGGTCGGGCCGTGAAGACGTACGACTATATCAACCGCGTTGTTCTAACGCTTCCGCTTTCGGTCTATGAGGGTACGTGGACAACAATCTCCCCTCTTGTTGCTATGCATCACCATGATCTTGCATGTGCGTAGGAATTATTTTGAAATTACTACGTTCCCCAACACCGAAGACATGGATCCTTGAGTGGATGACAGGAGATGTGCATCATGAAGCCAAAGCTCAAGACATCATCGAGCTTACTTCCTTGCCCAGTCCAGGTGAATTGTATGAGCCTGGTTGTCAGCTTCACAGCAATGAACTGCAAATTATTTTTCAGAGGCCTGAAGCCAATATGAGCCAGATGCTTAGTATGATGAATCCATTGCCTCAAGATGTTGAATATCCCAAGGAATTCTTCGTAAAGGACCTCAAGTACTTGCCCCGCACAGTATATAACATTCTGAGGCGTACTCTATGGCCAATCAAGGGATATTCTTCCAAAGCCAAACTTGAAGGAACCATGAAGACTTTGGTATTCTATATTTTCAATGGCATCAGATTCAATTCCCAGGATTTCTTCATCCGAAAGTTAGTTGCTTCTGGAATTGATCTGTTTGGCCTAAAGTTCTATGCTCCCTGGGTGATGCGCCTGATTAAGCTTCATTGCACTGTTGATTATCATTCCTCAGCACGCAATCACATTGTCTTTTTGCCTGAGGTTGATCTGTCCATTGAAGCCATCTACCCCGAGCCTGCCAAGGAGCCTCTATATCTTCATAATGTTGATCGTCAAAGCTTCATGCAACCAATAGAAGGAATCCTTGTTCCAAATGCTGCAAGTCCCACTTATCATCTGGCTGGCAATATGCGTGTGCCACATCGTGCCAACACTGAAGCCACTGCTAGTACAATTGCCCAAAGGCCTCAGAAGCGTTCTCGTATACTCAATGACCGATAACTTCTCGTGGCCTTACATCAGAAGCAGCATAAGCACCATGAATGGCTAAAGCGCCAGATGCAGAGTCTTTTGTTGTATGTTAATCGCATTCGAAACTTGGCCACCAAGAACTCGTTCGTTGCCCATGAAGCCCGTCGGCGGTCTTGGAAGAGCCTCACTCTGCTATGTCCTGAAGACGATCTTCGCGAAGATGGCTTCACTGAGGACTTCAAGTTTGATTCCAGGCCTCCAAAAATGCAAGCTGGCGTCGCACGCCGTCCATTGAAGACTCTGAATATTCATGTTCGGCTGCAACTGTTGTTGCGAGAGTCGTCGATGAAGAAGACGACGCCACTTCACCAACCATGGCTGCACTGCATCTCGACACAGCGTCAGGCCCTTCTGCACCACCAAACTCCAACGTCGACCCTGCTCCATCATCTGCTCCTTCTAGGAACGAGTAGATGCTCTATGTCTTCAAACCTTTTTGGTCATTATTGAAAAAAGGGGGAGAAGCATATGAGTTGATAGTCTTCAAGCGGGTCCTTATGGGTGGTTGCATTATTTTTGCCAAGTATTTACAACTCTCGTCTTTTAATACATTTGGTTCTTTGAGTTGTAACACTTAAACTCGATGGTCGTCTGCTACTTTTTCTGCTACTTTGTGATGCGATGATAAATCATGATAAAGCCATTCTGCAGAAGTCCATTTGTCATTATGCATGTCATTATCCTTGTTATATCTTTATATGCATGATGAATTGTCTTCATAAGTTGAAGAGGATCTCCACAAAGTAAAACCTGCCGTGTGCATTTGTATTCAAAAGCAAACTACCTATATGCACATCTTCAGGTGGAGCCTTTTGGTTCTTATGAAGACAATGGATGTATCCTTAACTTTCACATACTTTTATCCCCATTGAAAACTTCAACCAGTTTGTCATCAATCACCAAAAAGGGTGAGATTGTAAGTGCATCTAGTGCCACCCCTAGTTGGTTTTGGAGTATTGACGACAAACTTGGTTGCGGGACTAATGTGTTTGTAAGAATTGCAGGATAACACAGGTAGTAGTCCCGTATTGATTCGGTTTACCTATTAGAGATGACCCCTAAAAATGTGTGAAGACATTGAAGACAATGGTCGTCTGTGAAGTTATTCACATTGAAGATTATGACATGAGAAGACATTCATGTGAAGACTATGGAGTGTGAAGACATAGTTGTTTCATAGTTTTCTTTTCTTCTTTGTTGAGTCATAGGAACCACCGTACTGTTAAGTGGGTCCAAGTGAACAAAGTCGGAGTGACTGATGTGATGCTCAACCAAATCCTATGTCTTCGAGCAAAGATAATGAGAGCAAATCTTATCCAGAGCTGGATGAGTCAGCTTTACTTGTAGCCCAAGTCAAGCTGTCGCGTGTGTTTGAAATCTGACCGTTGGACACGTGTCAGTTCCTTAGTGACCCAGGGTCATTTTGGACAAATCTGGTCAAGTTACCTCGTGGCTATAAATTGCCCACCCCCTACAGCATAAATTGGTGGCTGCTCAGAGTACAAAGTCCAAAACACCCAGAGCCAAAAAGTGTTAGGCATCACTGAAGTCTTTCTGTCCGCGTGATCTGAAGACTTGTTACACTTGAGGACTGTGAATCCTCCAGCCGGTTAAGCGTCATGTACTGAGCATCCAAGACTCATTGTGGATTGCTGGCGAACGAAGTATATGAAGGTTTGGAAGTCTACCTTGAAAACTTACCAGAGTGATTGGGCGAGGACTAAGTGTCCTTAGCTCAAGGGGAATAAAGTGAAGACGCGGTCTTTTGAGTTAAATCTCAGCCTCCCTAACCAGACGTACAGTCGTCACAGCAAGTGGAACTGGTCCAACAAATCCTTGTCCTCACCAAGCAACTGGTTCTATCCCTTACCTCTCTTTACTTATAGTTTGTCTTCGTGAAGTCATTGTCTGCTTGCATAATCTGATTGTCTTCACTATGTGAAGACTGTTGTTGTTTGGCTTCATACTGTCTTCCATCCTGATCCATACTACCTAGCAGCTAATAGTCTTCATGCTTTCACTTCATTGCTTACTTGATTATGGCTTGTTTAGTATAGTCTACCTTCCGCTGCATACCAATAGGCTTATTTCTACTATTTGTTTTCAAAGCCCCCGTGTTTTGAAGACTTTCATAAAAAATCGCCTATTCACCCCCCCCCCCTCTCTAGTCGATAACTAGCACTTTCAGCATTGAATGGTAAAATGGGTCCCAAGAAATGTATACGGTTTGAGAGTGAACGTTGGAGACGCTCTTTGGCACAAACATGATGGTTCTAACTAATTATCTAGCGGTCGTTATTTCAGCATATGTCCGACCTTTAACTCGTATGAAAATAGTACATAAACGCATTGATGAGAAAATCGTTAACTGGTAGCTGCATCGCTAGATGGCAAGTAGGGGATTAATAGGCTAATTGACAAATTAATTGATCAAATAACTGATTTAATCGGATGATTTATCAGTTTTATCGGCTACTCGATGACTCTATCAGTAGAGATTAATGAGCAAGTTACTGGTTAATTCGATCAATTCTTGAACAGGGCATAAACGTCTCTGTAAATACAATTACGTAGATATAGCTGAATGCCACTGAGGCTTCAACATTAATACTCACTTCTCGTTTAGAAAATAAAACAAAAACATTATCCTCACCCGCTTAATGCCTCAGTCTGCAACATATACACTCGCACAAGTTGTACTCCCTCCTTCTATTTATATAGAGCCTAATACACTTTTCAAGACCGCATTCGACTATTGATAAAATTAATAATTAATGAGATGTATAATGTGAAAATTATAACATTAGAAGCTCCTTTCACGTATGAATTTGATGGTATGCTTTGTGTAACTTGCATGTCATATATTATTGCTTTAACACTTGGTCAAAGTTAGCCTCGAAAAACGCATTAGGCCCTATATAAATAGAAGGAGGGAGTAGTACAAACAGAATCGGTCAGGCAGCTATGGCCAGCTCCCGGTCCACGACCACCTTGAGAATGCTCCCCTCCATGACCGTCATCTGACCGGCATGAACCCGAGCCCGTTGGCCATGGCGCATGACCTCCTTCATCTCGGCCCGGAACTCGCATATCATCTTGAAAATTTATGAAGTCACCGTAGGCACCTAGTCGTCGACGTGAACATCTCCTCCCACTGAATGCACATCGCCAGAAGTTGGTAATCCTGAAATAAATCCAGTAATAAATGAGAGCACCGGGATTTGATTTCTGATGGGTTGGGTATACCACAGTTTCTCTAACCATTCAACCATATTTTTTGCGTTTTTGAGGGGTTCGCGGTGGTCAATCATATGTTGTGGGGTGTGCCGAAGTTGACGACATGTGCTTCAGATGTAAGCAAAAGCAAAGTATCTGTCTTAGCCCATGGAATCGCGGTGGGTTCCTGCTAACTGCGGTGGTCTGGCCCGCGTCGCGCCACGGTTTTTGACAGCAACGGCGGCGTGTCGCGCCGTCGAAGTTTTGTACGCGGCGAATATGCGTAGGTGCGGCGGCGTGGACGGTGTTGCGTTGACTGCTAAAGGGAGACTGAAGGCCCCTGTTTTGCAAGTTTGCAGCGGCAGCTGTATTTGGAGCACACCCCCGCGTTCAAACACATTCACTGATGTACACCAATTGACAGATGGCCACCGGTTTTCTACATTGATTGATTTTTACTAAGGGTTCAAACACACTCACTTTACTGCGCCGTTCCAACCACTTGCGGAATTTATTTATTTATTTCTTCCAACGCTTATTATGGCAATTATATTCCGCGCATACCACGGAGGCAGTCCAGTAAACACAGACCCCGTGACGCTATTCGGCCGGTTATGTAGAACGATCCTTCTGCTTTTAAAAAGGTTTCGTTCAGCTTTCATATGTTTTTCTCTCTACCGTTTTGTTTTGTTTTTGTTTTTACATTAGTTTTATTTTTCATTTCTCAATTTATAAACTCGTCAATAGTTTCCAAATTTATGAATACTTTTTGAAGTTTGGGAACATTTAAAAAAAATGTGAATATTTTAAATTTTGCTCATTTTTTCATATTCATGAACAATGCTTGAATCCGGATTTTAAAAGGTGACCATTTAAAAACATGATTTTCGCAGACAATTCCGACCATTTAAAAATCTATGAACATTTTTTTTAGAATCTTTAAATATGTTTTTCATATTTGTGAATAACTTTTAAATTTAAAAACATTGTTTAAACTCGTGACTGTAACTTAAAATTTGAGGAGATTTTAAAGTATTCAAAAATAAATCCTGAATATGTTTACAAGTTAAAAGTGTTTTAATATAAACATCAAATGAAAATAATAAAATTGGCTATAAATGAATAGAAAAAAACGCCAACATAGTACGCACATAACGCAACATGGGCCATAGACTTGCGTGTTTGCTCTGAATCCTATTTCTTTTTAGTAATGGAAAGTATTTTGCTCCCTCTGTTCACTTTTGTAAGACGTTTTAGACAGCTGAAATTAAACTGTTATGGATCTTGTCTTAAATGTCTAAAACGCCTTACAAAAATGGAGAGAGTAGTAGAAAAACTGACCCAAGAAAAAATCAGTTAATAAACAGGCTGAGAAAAAAATTACCTGTGTAATACGCAAATTGCGCTACATGGGCCGCTGCCATCTCAGTTCCGATAGTATCATGCGTGGCTCATGACCCGATCATGCCCTAACAGTGGGGGTCCACTTTGAGGAAAAAGCATTTAATCATTTCTAGAAGCTTAGTAATTTTAAGGATATAAGAACACACCCGACCCGTCGGCTCTAAGGCAACAAAGGCGGAAGCCTAGGCTCCCCTCGCCACCTATCCCATTCTCCTCCTCGCCATCGCCGGGTTAAGTCGGGGTGGCGGGGTTCCTCGCATGACACTTTCCCCTTCTTATTCTGGTGGTGGTGCGACTCGTTTCCAGGTGGTGACGAATTCCTCCCAGTGTGGCCGTCGAGGCGGTACAACGCGTGGTTTTGGCATCCCCTTCCTTGTGGCTTGATAGCCCGCCACGTGACTTATAGAGTGACAAGGGCGTGTAGGTGTGGCGACCCTTCTTGGTGCATACGTAGTTGCCAATGATGTTGGGGCATGGCAACGTGGTCCGGTTTGGCCTCCCGTCTATGGCTTTGGCTGGTCCAGACTCTCTCACAGCAAGGCGATGGGCTTTGCGGCCTGAAATTTGTGTCTTAGATCCAGTCTTGGTCAGGCCCATGGCCTATGGGCCTAGGTGGCCTCCATCCCTAAGTTATCCTAAAGCCGACAGTGGTGGTCATGGTGGAGGAGCTAGGTTTAAATTTGGCGGAAGCTCGAACTACTTGTGAAAGTCATACTTCTATTGTAGTCAGAGCCAACAAAGTCCCTACCTGCGGCACCGCTGCCTTGCTGAAGGCGTCGAGATGTAGTCCTCGGCACCCTTACCGGGATTCTACAAGGGAAATCACAGGTCCGAGTCTATCCACCCAAGATAATGGCGGCACTTGGCGGCGTGTTCCCCTTGGAGGCATCATGTTAGAGCTGGACCTAGCTGGATCGGTGGCTAGAGGTAGTTATTTTTGTGGTCATGAAGTCGTCATTAATGGCTCATATGGAAACGTCTATGTGAAATGGACATGGATGTGATGTTCTTCAGTCTCAGCTCCGATGACTTCAACAATGATCTGGTGTCATGGATTAGGATGGGCACACACAAGCACGTGGCGTCGGGCTCCGGCAATGCGGTCATCGGCCTCTCCTCCCACGAGTAAGTATTTCTTGTTTTAGCACTATGAAGCGGATATTAGTTTGATTTAGGTGCTTTTATGTTTTAATGCGGTAGTGTATTGTATAATTAACAACCTCGCAAAAAAACCACTAAGTTATTTGTTTTGATGTGTGTTTGAAATGACTATCTGTACAAATTTAGACTTTTCAAACACAACACAGCTGCATAGACTTTTGATGTGTTAAGAATGTGGGAGAAAGGCTACACGCAAAAAGGTCTGAGGTATTAAGTTTTAGAGAATCTTTTAAAAGCATATCTATCGGACCCCTTAAACTCCTCTAACTCCTACAAATTTTCCTTTTTGATGAGTGAACCGCACCTAATCGATCCCTCAAACAGTTAACTCCCTAAAATTTTAAGGTGCTAAGTCCTAAACTTGGCCCAATCTCTCATATGTGTTCTGTCATGACGCATCTCCTAATTTTTTTCCTTCTCCCCTCTCTGCATGTGACGCCTTCTTCTACCCACTGTTGCCGGCCATCAGTTATCCCGTGACCAAGAAAATGGAACCTCGACCGCCCCCACGCCTCCCGTCGCCTTCACCAACGTCAAATTCTCGCCCACGTCGACAAATTTGGGTGATTCACTACTCAGGCTACCTTGACGGCGCACTTGTTGCACTGGTGTTCATGGCACTGGACTGGAACGTTCAACTGATGTCGTTCTCGTAGCCGTGGACCATGACCACGAGCGTCCTCAACCATTTGTGCTAATGTTGCGGGTGTGTGTCTGTACTGCTACGTGTGTGTGTGTGTGTGTGTGTGTGTGTGTGTGTGTGTGTGTGTGTGTGTGTGTGTGTGTGTGTGTGTGGGCGCCTCTTCCGTCGTCATCCTCGTCCAGACTAGTCCCGAAAGGAAGTAGAAGAAAAAAAGAAGATGGAGAGAGACTTCCATATTTTTTTCTTTTTTGAAAAGGGGTTTTCTTTTTTGAAAAGGGGTTTTACCCCAGCCTCTGCATTAGAAAGATGCATATGGCTCATATTGTTAATAAGAATCCAGCAACAAAGTCTCCAAGTCTCGAAGTAAGAAATAAAACAAAACGCTCATAAGAGCCTAATCGAAAGCCACAACCGGCTGGCAAATAAAATAGCAGCACTACATGACTATCCTATTACATGACCGCCATCCAAACCGGTTGAAAATAACCTGAGCTACCATCTCCCATCGGGTAGACGCAGTAGCCAAACGCCCCCTGGCCTCCGTCGGAGTGAGTAGCGACCACATACGGATAAAATGCTGTGGCCCTGAAGATAACCTGCAAAAAGTGAATGTTCATTGATCTGTTAAAAACCAAATCATTTCTGCAGTTCCAGATTGCCCATAATAAGGCACAAACTCCAACACGAATGTGCCTTGCTATATCTGAGTCAACCCCATCAAGCCACGTTCCAAATAACATGTTGATGGAGGTGGGTGGAGTAATATTAAAAGCAATATGAATCAAACGCCAAAGAATCTTAGCCAGTGGACAATCTATAAAGAGGTGTTTGATAGTTTCATTATGGTCACAAAAACTACACCTAGCAGAACCCATCCAATTGCGTTTTGCCAGATTATCCTTTGTCAAAATGACTTGTTTATGCACGAACCACATAAACACTTTGATTCGCAAAGGTACCTTTACTTTCCAAACGTGCTTCGAGGAGGGAATGACACTAGAGTTTATGACATCCAGATACATGGATTTGACCGAGAACACGCCGTCCTTAGTCAGTTTCCAATACAACCGATCTGGCTGCTGCGACAACTAGACATCCATCAACCGTCTTACAAGATGAAGCCAGGCCTCCCAACGATTGCCAACTAGCGTCCTCCGAAAGCTAATATTGAGGGGAGTGGATTATAAAACGTTTGCAACTTAAGCTTCTCGACGTTGAACAACGTTGTACAGAGTAGGATATTGAAGTGCAAGGGGTGTCTCCCCAAGCCACGTATCCTCCCAGAACCTCGTATTAGCTCTATTTTCGACTAAGAATCTTGCCCTGTTGAAAAAGAGTGGCTTGATGATACGTCCATTTTGCATCATGCTTTTATATCAATATTTATTGCATTATGGGCTGTTATTACACATTATATCTCAATACTTATGGCTATTCTCTCTTATTTTGCAAGGTTTACCATGAAGAGGGGGAATGCCGGCAGCTGGAATTCTGGCTGGAAAAGGAGCAAACATTGGAAACCTATTCTGCACAACTCCAAAAGACCGAGACTCCACGAAACAACTTTTCAGATTTAATAAGAATTTTTGGGCAAAAGAAATAGGCCAGGGGGCCCACACCCTGTCCAGGAGACAGGGGGCGCCCCCCTGTAGGGGGCGCCCCTATCTCCTGGGCCCCCTGGTGGGCTTCCGGCTGCCATCTTCTGCTATATGAAGGGTTTTCTCCTGGAAAAAATTGTGGGCAAGCTTACGGGAAGAAACTCCGCCGCCACAAGGCGGAACCTTGGCGGAATCAATCTAGGGCTCTGGCGGAGCTGTTCTGCCAGGGACACTTCTCTTCGGGAGGGGGAAATCATCACCAACGTCATCACCAACGATCGTCTCATCGGGAGGGGGTCAATCTCCATCAACATCTTCACCAGCACCATCTCATCTCAAAACCCAAGTTCATCTCTTGTATCCAATCTTGTATCAAAACCACAAATTGGTACCTGTGGGTTGCTAGTAGTGTTGATTACTCCTTGTAGTTGATGCTTTTTTGTTTACTTGGTGGAAGATCATATGTTCAGATCCTTTATGCATATTATTACCCCTCTGATTTTGAACATGAATATGCTTTGTGAGTAGTTACGTTTGTTCCTGAGGACATGGGTGAAGTCTTGCTATTAGTAGTCATGTGAATTTGGTATTCGTTCGATATTTTGATGAGATGTATGTTGTCTCTCCTCTAGTGGTGTTATGTGAACGTCGACTACATGACACTTCACCATTATTTGGGCCTAGAGGAAGGCATAGGGAAGTAATAAGTAGATGATGGGTTGCTAGAGTGACAGAAGCTTAAACCCTAGTTAATGCGCTGCTTCGTTAGGGGTTGATATGGACCCATATGTTTAATGTTGTGGTTAGGTTTACCTTAACACTCCTTTTCGTAGATGTGGATGCTTGCAATAGGGGTTAATCATAAGTGGGATGCTTGTCCATGTTAGGGAAGTACCCAAGTGCCGGTCCACCCACATATCAAATTATCAAAGTACCGAACGCGAATCTTATGAACGTGATGAATACTAGCTTGACGATAATTCCCAATGTGTCCTCGGGAGCTCCTTCTTCATTATTAGAATTTGTCCAAGCTTATCCTTTGCTACATAAAGGATTGGGCCACCTTGCTGCAATTTATTTACTTTATTTACTTTTGCTCGTTACCATTTTATCTTATCACGAAACTATCTATCACCTACTATTTCAGTGCTTGAAGAGAAAACCTTACTCAAAACCGCTTATCATTTCCTTCTGCTCCTCGTTGGGTTCGACACTCTTACTTATCGAAAGGACTATGATAGATGCCCTATACTTGTGGGTCATCAAGACTCTTTTCTGGCGCCGTTGCCGGGGAGCGTAGCGCTCTTGGTGAGTGGAACTTGGTAAGGAAACATTTATATAGTGTGCTGAAATTTTCTGTTACTTGTCACTATGGAAACTAATCCTTTGAGGGGCTTGTTTGGGGTATCTTCACCCCAACTAGAAGATCCAATAGATGATTCTCAACCTACCGAACCTTATGAAAATATTCACTTTGAGATTCCTTCGGGTATGATAGAAAAACTGCTAGCTAATCCTTTTGCAGGAGACGGAACATTGCATCCCGACTTACACCTTATCTTTGTGGATGAAGTTTGTGGATTATTTAAGCTTGCAGGTATTCCCGATGATGTTGTCAAAAGGAAGGTCTTCCCTTTATCTTTGAAGGGAGATGCAATGACATGGTATAGGCTATGTGATGATACAAGATATTGGAACTATAAGCGATTGAAGTTGGAATTTCACCAGAAGTTCTATCCTATGCATCTTGTTCATCGTGATCGTAATTACATATATAATTTCTGGCCTCGCGAAGGAGAAAGCATCGCTCAAGCTTGGGGGAGGCTTAAGTCAATGTTATATTCATGCCCCAATCATGAGCTCTCTCGGGAAATGATTATTCAGAATTTTTATGCTCGGCTTTCTCTTGATAATCACAACCTGCTTGATACTTCCTGTGCTGGTTCCTATATGTTGAAGACTATTGATTTCAAATGGGACTTATTGGAAAGAATTAAACGCAACTCTGAAGATTGGGGTTCCGACGATGGTAAGGAGTCAGGTATGACACCTAAGTTCGATTGTGTTAAATCTTTTATGGATACCGATGCTTTCCGTGGATTTAGCTCTAAGTATGGACTTGACTCTGAGATAGTAGCTACTTTTTGTGAAACTTTTGCTACTCACGTTGATCTCCCTAAATAGAAGTGCTTTAAATATAATCCTCCTATTGAAGTTAAAGTAGTTTCACCTATTAGAGTCGAAGAAAAGACTATTACATATAGTGATCCCATTATTCCTACTGCTTATGTTGAAAAACGTCCTTTTCCTGTTAGGATAAAAGATCATGTTAAAGCTTTGACTGTTGTTCGTAAGAGTAATACTAGGACTTACACACCTCCTGAGCAAATTAATGTTGAACCTGGTATTGCTATGATTAAAGATCTTTTGGATGAGGACTTAGATGGGCATGTTATCTCTTTTTGTGGTGAAACTGCTAATATTGCTAGACCCGATACTAAGACACGTAGACCTATTGTAGGCATGCATGTTATTTCTGTTAAAATAGGAGATCATTGTTATCACGGTTTATGTGATATGGGTGCTAGTGCTAATGCGATACCTTATGATCTTTATAAAGAAATTA
Source organism: Triticum aestivum (assembly GCF_018294505.1). Taxonomy (NCBI): domain Eukaryota; kingdom Viridiplantae; phylum Streptophyta; class Magnoliopsida; order Poales; family Poaceae; genus Triticum; species Triticum aestivum. Next base: position 445,900,680 of record NC_057807.1, on the reverse strand, counting down.
TGCACGATATTGCACCTGTTGAATTAGAAGACATTGATGTTACTATTAAGCTTGCTAATAGGGACACCATTAAACCTGTTGGGATTGTTAGAGATGTTGAAGTCTTGTGTGGGAAGATTAAATACCCTGCTGATTTTCTTGTTCTTGGTTCCCCACAAGATGATTTTTGTCCCATTATTTTTGGTAGACCCTTCTTGAATACTGCTAGTGCTAAGATTAATTGTGAAAAGAATATTGTCACTGTTGGCATTGATGGTATGTCTCATGATTTTAATTTTGCTAAGTTTAGTAGACAACATCGTGAAAGGGAACCACCTAGTAATGATGAAATTATTGGTCTTGCTTCCATTGCTGTTCCACCAACTGATCCATTAGAACAATATCTGCTAGACCATGAAAACGATATGTTTATGAAGGAAAGGGAAGAAATAGATGAAGTTTTCCTTAAACAAGAACCTATGTTGAAACATAACCTTCCCGTTGAAATTCTTGGGGATCCCACTCCACCCAAGGGTGATCCCGTGTTTGAACTCAAACCCTTACCTGATAATCTTAAGTATGCTTATCATGATGAAAAACAAATATATCCTGTTATTATTAGTGCTAACCTTTCAGAGAAAGAAGAAGAAAGATTATTGAAAACTCTGAAGAAGCACCGAGCTGCTATTGGATATACTCTGGATGATCTTAAGGGCATTAGTCCCACATTATGTCAACACAAAATCTCAGTGGAGAAAGATGCCAAACCAGTTAGAGATCCTCAAAGACGATTAAATCCCAAAATGAAGGAAGTGGTAAGAAAGGAGATACTAAAGCTCCTTGAGGCAGGTATTATTTACCCCGTTGCTAATAGTGAATGGGTAAGCCCTGTCCATTGTGTCCCTAAAAAGGGAGGTATTACCGTTGTCCCTAATGATAAAGATGAATTGATCCTTCAAAGAATTATTACAGGCTATAGGATGGTAATTGATTTTCGTAAGTTAAATAAAGCTACTAGGAAAGATCATTACCCTTTACCTTTTATTGATCAAATGCTAGAAGGGCTATCCAAACACACACATTTTTGCTTTCTAGATGGTTATTTTGGCTTCTCTCAGATACCTGTATCAGCGGGGGATCAATCTAAAACTACTTTTACTTGCCCTTTTGGTACTTTTGCTTATAGACGTAGGCCTTTTGGTTTATGTAATGCACCTGCTACCTTTGAAAGATGCATGATGGCTATATTTTCTGATTTTTGTGAAAAGATTTGTGAGGTATTCATGGATGACTTCTCCGTCTATGGATCCTCTTTTGATGATTGTTTGAGCAACCTTGATCGAGTTTTGCAGAGATGCGAAGACACTAGTCTCGTCCTGAATTGGGAAAAGTGTCACTTTATGGTTAATGAAGGCATTGTCTTGGGGCACAAGATCTCCGAGAGAGGTATTGAAGTTGATAAAGCCAAAGTTGATGCTATTGAAAATATGCCATGTCCCAAGGACATAAAAGGTATAAGAAGTTTCCTGGGTCACACCGGTTTTTATAGGAGGTTCATTAAGGACGTTTCGAAAATCTCTAGGCCTCTGATTAATTTATTGCAAAAAGATATTCCTTTTGTCTTTGATGATGATTGTGTAGAAGCATTTGAAACACTTAAGAAGGCTTTGATCACTGCACCTATTGTTCAGCCACCTGATTGGAATTTACCGTTTGAAATTATGTGCGATGCTAGTGATTATGCTATAGGTGCTGTTTTAGGGAAAAGAGTCGATAAGAAATTGAATGTTATCCATTATGCTAGTAAGACTCTTGATACTTCCCAGAGAAATTATGCTACTACTGAAAAAGAGTTCTTAGCAGTTGTGTTTGCATGTGATAAGTTTAGACCTTATATTTGAAGGAAATATGCCCTAGAGGCAATAATAAAGTTCTTATTTATTTCCTCATATCATGATAAATGTTTATTATTCATGCTAGAATTGTATTACCCGGAAACATGATACATGTGTGAATACATAGACAAACATAGTGTCACTAGTATGCCTCTACTTGACTAGCTCGTAAATCGAAGATGGTTAAGTTTGCTAACCATAGACATGAGTTGTCATTTGATTAACGGGATCACATCATTAGGAGAATGATGTGATTGACCTGACCCATTCAGTTAGCTTAGCACTTGATCGTTTAGTATGTTGCTATTGCTTTCTTCATGACTTATACATGTTCCTATGACTATGAGATTATGTAACTCCCGTTTACCGGAGGAACACTTTGTGTGCTACCAAACGTCACAACGTAACTGGGTGATTATAAAGGTGCTCTACAGGTGTCTCCAAAGGTACTTGTTGAGTTGACGTATTTCAAGATTAGGATTTGTCACTCCGATTGTCGGAGAGGTATCTCTGGGCCCTCTCGGTAATGCACATCACTATAAGCCTTGCAAGCAATGTAGCTAATGAGTTAGTTATGGAATGATGCATTACGTAACGAGTAAAGAGACCTGCCAGTAACGAGATTGAACTAGGTATTGAGATACCGACAATCGAATCTCGGGCAAGTAACATACCGATGACAAAGGGAACAACGTATGTTGTTATGCGGTTTGACCGATAAAGATCTTCGTAGAATATGTAGGAGCCAATATGAGCATCCAGGTTCCGCACGCTTATTGACCGGAAACAGTTCTAGGTCATGTCTACACAGTTCTCAAACCCGTAGGGTCCGCACGCTTAACGTTATGATGACAGTTATATTATGAGTTTATAAGTTTTGATGTACCGAAGGTTGTTCGGATTCCCGAATATGATCACGGACAGGACGAGGAGTCTCAAAATGGTCGAGACATAAAGATTGATATATTGGACGACTATATTCGGACACCAGAAAAGTTACGGGGGTTATCCCAGGAACTAATGGGCCTTGTTGGACCCTAGTGGACAGAAAGAGGGGCCGGCCAGGGCAAGAGGCGCGCCTCCTCCCCTTGAGTCCGAATAGGACAAGGAGGGGGGGCGCCCCCCTTGCCTTTCCCCTCTCCCACTCCTTCCTTCCCCCTCCTTCTTGGACTAGGAAAGGGAGGGGCAAACCTACTTGGAGTAGGTTTCCCCCTCCTAGGGCTCGCCACCCCCTTGGCCGGCCCCCTCCCCCTCCTCCACTCCTTTATATACGGGGGGGCACCCCTTGGAGACACAACAATTGATCTCTTGATCTCTTAGCCGTGTGCGGTGCCCCCCTCCACCATATTCCACCTCGGTCATATCGCACCGGTGCTTAGGCGAAGCCCTCCGTCGGTAGAACATCATCACCATCACCACGCCGTCGTGCTGACGGAACTCATCCCCGACACCCTGCTGGATCGGAGTCCGGGGATCATCATCGAGCTGAACGTGTGCTGAACTCGGAGGTGCCGTACGTTCGGTACTTGGATCAGTGGGATCGTGAAGACGTACGACTACATCAACCGCGTTGTTCTAACGCTTCCGCTTTCGGTCTAAGAGGGTACGTGGACAACACTCTCCCCTCTCGTTGCTATGCATCACCATTATCCTTGCGTGTGCGTAGGAAAAATTTGAAATTACTACGTTCCCCAACAACGGCATCCGAGCCCAGGTTTTATGCGTTTATGTTATATGCATGAGTAGAACACAAGTGAGTTGTGGGCGATACAAGTCATACACTGCTTACCAACATGTCATACTTTGGTTCGGCGGTATTGTTGGATGAAGTGGCCCGGACCGACATTACGCGTACGCTTACGCGAGACTGGTTTTACCGCTGTGCTTTGCACATAGGTGATTAGCGGGTGTCTGTTTCTCCAACTTTAGTTGAACCGAGTGTGGCTACGCCCGGTCCTTGCGAAGGTTAAAACAGCACCAAATTGACAAACTATCGTTGTGGTTTTGATGCGTAGGTAAGAACGGTTCTTGCTCAGCCCGTAGCAGCCACGTAAAATTTGCAACAACAAAGTAGAGGACGTCTAACTTGTTTTTGCAGGGAATGTTGTGATGTGATATGGTCAAGACGTGATGCCATATTTTATTGTATGAGATGATCATGTTTTGTAACCAAGTTATCGGCAACTGGCAGGAGCCATATGGTTGTCGCTTTATTGTATGAAATGCAATCGCCCTGTAATTGCTTTACTTTATCACTAAGCGGTAGCAATAGTTGTAGAAGCAATAGTTGGCGAGACGACAACGATGCTACGATGGAGATCAAGGTGTCGCACCGGTGATGATGGTGATAATGACGGTGCTTCGGAGATGGAGATCACAAGCACAAGATGATGATGGCCATATCATATCACTTATATTGATTGCATGTGATGTTTATCTTTTTTGCATCTTATCTTGCTTTGATTGACGGTAGCATTATAAGATGATCTCTCACTAAATTTCAAGATAAAAGTGTTCTCCCTGAGTATGCACCGTTGCCAAAGTTCGTCATGCTCAGACACCACGTGATGATCGGGTGTGATAAGCTCTACGTCCATCTACAACAGGTGCAAGCCAGTTTTGCACACACAGAATACTCAGGTTAAACTTGACAAGCCTAGCATATGCAGATATGGCCTCGGAACACTGAGACCGAAAGGTCGAGCGTGAATCATATAGTAGATATGATCAACATAATGATGTTCACCATTGAAAACTACTCCATTTCACGTGATGATCGGTTATGGTTTAGTTGATTTGGATCACGTGATCACTTAGATGATTAGAGAGATGTCTATCTAAGTGGGAGTTCTTATGTAATATGATTAATTGAACTTAAATTATCATGAACTTAGTACTTGATAGTATTTTGCTTGTCTATGTTTGTTGTAGATAGATGGCTCGTGTTGTTGTTCCATTGAATTTTAATGCGTTCCTTGAGAAAGCAAAGTTGAAAGATGATGGTAGCAATTACACGGACTGGGTCCGTAACTTGAGGATTATCCTCATTGCTGCACAGAAGAATTACGTCCTGGAAGCACCGCTAGGTGCCAAACCTGCTGCAGGAGCAACACCAGATGTTGTGAACATCTGGCAGAGCAAAGCTGATGACTACACGATAGTTCAGTGTGCCATGCTTTACGGCTTAGAGCCGGGACTTCAACGACGTTTTGAACGTCATGGAGCATATGAGATGTTCCAGGAGTTGAAGTTAATATTTCAAGCAAATGCCCGGATTGAGAGATATGAAGTCTCCAATAAGTTCTATAACTGCAAGATGGAGGAGAATAGTTCTGTCAGTGAGCATATACTCAGAATGTCTGGGTATAACAATCACTTGATTCAACTGGGAGTTAATCTTCTGGATGATAGCGTCATTGACAGAATTCTTCAATCACTGCCACCAAGCTACAAGAGCTTCGTGATGAACTATAATATGCAAGGGATGGAAAAGACAATTCCCGAGCTCTTCACAATGCTAAAAGCTGCGGAGGTAGAAATCAAGAAGGAGCATCAAGTGTTGATGGTCAATAAGACCACCAGTTTCAAGAAAAAGGGCAAAGGGAAAAAGAAGGGGAACTTCAAGAAGAGCAAACAAGTTGCTGCTCAAGAGAAGAAACCCAAGTCTGGACCTAAGCCTGAGACTGAGTGCTTCTACTGCAAGTAGACTGGTCACTGGAATCGGAACTGCCCCAAGTATTTGGCGGATAAGAAGGATGGCAAGGTGAACAAAGGTATATGTGATATACATGTTATTGATGTGTACCTTACCAGAGCTTGCAGTAGCACCTGGGTATTTGATACTGGTTCTGTTGCTAATATTTGCAACTCGAAACAGGGACTACAGATTAAGCGGACACTGGCTAAGGACGAGGTGACGATGCGCGTGGGAAATGGTTCCAAAGTCGATGTGATCGCCGTCGGCACGCTACCTCTACATCTACCTTCGGGATTAGTTTTAGACCTAAATAATTGTTATTTGGTGCCAGCGTTGAGCATGAACATTATATCTGGATCTTTTTTGATGTGAGACGGTTATTCATTTAAATCTCAGAATAATGGTTGTTCTATTTATATGAGTAATATATTTTATGGTCATGCACCTTTAAAGAGTGGTCTATTTTTTATGAATCTCGATAGTAGTGATACACATATTCATAATGTTGAAGCCAAAAGATGCAGAGTTGATAATGAAAGTGCAACTTATTTGTGGCACTGCCGTTTAGGTCATATTGGTGTAAATCGCATGAAGAAACTCCATACTGATGGACTTTTGGAATCACTTGATTATGAATCACTTGGTACTTGCGAACCATGCCTCATGGGCAAGATGACTAAAACACCGTTCTCCGGTACTATAGAGAGAGCAACTGATTTGTTGGAAATCATACATAATGATGTATGTGGTCCAATGAATGTTGAGGCTCGTGGCGGATATCGTTATTTTCTCACCTTCACAGATGATTTGAGCATATATGGGTATATCTACTTAACGAAACATAAGTCTGAAACATTTGAAAAGTTCAAAGAATTTCAGAGTGAAGTTGAAAATCATCGTAACAAGAAAATAAAGTTTCTACGATCTGATCGTGGAGGAGAATATTTGAGTTACGAGTTTGGTTTACATTTGAAGCAATGCGGAATAGTTTCGCAACTCACGCCACCCGGAACAACATAGCGTAATGGTGTGTCCGAACGTCGTAATCATACTTTACTAGATATGGTGCGATCTATGATGTCTCTTACCGATTTACCGCTATCGTTTTGGGGTTATGCTTTAGAGACCGCCGCATTCACATTAAATAGGGCACCATCAAAATCCGTTGAGACGACGCCTTATGAATTATGGTTCTGCAAGAAACCAAAGTTGTCGTTTCTTAAAGTTTGGGGCTGCGATGCTTATGTGAAAAAGCTTCAACCTGATAAGCTCGAACCCAAATCGGAGAAATGTGTCTTCATAGGATACCCAAAGGAAACTGTTGGGTACACCTTCTATCACAGATCCGAAGACAAGACATTTGTTACAAAGAATGGATCCTTTCTAGAGAAGGAGTTTCTCTCGAAAGAAGTGAGTGGGAGGAAAGTAGAACTTGATGAGGTAACCGTACCTGCTCCTTTATTGGAAAATAGTTCATCATAGAAACCGGTTCCTGTGACGACTACACCAATAAGTGAGGAAGCTAATGATGATGATCATGAAACTTCAGAACAAGTTACTACAGAACCTCGTAGGTCAACCAGAGTAAGATCCGCACCAGAGTGGTACGGTAATCCTATTTTGGAGGTCATGTTACTTGACCATGTCAAGCCTATGAACTATGAGGAAGCGATGATGAGCCCAGATTCCGCAAAATGGCTTGAAGCCATGAAATATGAGATGGGATCCATGTATGAGAACAAAGTGTGGACTTCGGTTGACTTGCCTGATGATCGGCAAGCCATCAAGAATAAATGGATTTTTAAGAAGAAGACTGACGCTGATGGTAATGTTACTGTCTACAAAGCTCGACTTGTTGTGAAAGGTTTTCGACAAGTTCAAGGGGTTGACTACGATGAGACTTTATCACCCGTAGCGATGCTTAAGTCTATCCGAATCATGTTAGCAATTGCAGCATTTTATGATTATGAAATTTGGCAAATGGATGTAAAAACTGCATTCCTGAATGGATTTCTGGAAGAAGAGTTGTATATGATGCAGCCGGAAGGTTTTGTCGATCCAAAAGGTGTTGACAAAGTGTGCAAGCTCCAGCGATCCTTCTATGGACTGGTGCAAGCATCTCGGAGTTGGAATAAACGCTTTGATAGTGTGATCAAATCATATGGTTTTATACATACTTTTGGAGAAGCCTGTATTTACAAGAAATTGAGTGGGAGCTCTGTAGCATTTCTGATATTATATGTAGATGACATATTGTTAATTGGAAATGATATAGAATTTCTAGATAGCATAAAGGGATACTTGAACAAAAGTTTTTCAATGAAAGACCTCGGTGAAGCTTCTTACATATTAGGCATCAAGATCTATAGAGATAGATCAAGACGCTTGATTGGACTTTCACAAAGCACATACCTTGAAAAAGTTTTGAAAAAGTTCAAAATGGATCAGGCAAAGAAAGGATTCTTGCCTATATTACAAGGTGTGAAGTTGAGTCAGACTCAATGCCTGACCACTGCAGAAGATAGAGAGAAAATGAAAGAAGTTCCCTATGCTTCAGCCATAGGCTCTATCATGTATGTGATGCTGTGTACCAGACCTAATGTGTGCCTTGTTATTAGTTTAGCAGGGAGGTACCAAACTAATCCAGGAGTGGATCACTGGACGGCGGTCAAGAACATCCTGAAATACCTGAAAAGGACTAAGGATATGTTTCTCGTTTATGGAGGTGACAAAGAGCTAGTCCTAAATGGTTACGTCGATGCAAGCTTTCACACTGATCCGGACGATTCTAAATCGCAAACCGGATACGTGTTTTTATTAAACGGTGGAGCTGTAAGTTGGTGAAGTTCTAAACAAAGCATCGTAGCGGGATCTACATGCGAAGCGGAGTACATAGCTGCTTCGGAAGCAGCAAATGAAGGAGTCTGGATGAAGGAGTTCATTTCCAATCTAGGTGTCATACCTAGTGCATCGGGACCAATGAAGATCTTCTGTGAAAATACTGGTGCAATTGCCTTGGCAAAGGAATCCAGATTTCACAAGAGGACCAAGCACATCAAGAGACACTTCAATTCCATCCGGGACCAAGTCCAGGTGGGAGACATAGAGATTTGCAAGATACATACGGATCTGAATGTTGTAGACCCGTTGACTAAGCCTCTTCCACGAGCAAAACATGATCAACACCAAGACTCCATGGGTGTTAGAATCATTACTGTGTAATCTAGATTATTGACTCTAGTGCGAGTGGGAGACTGAAGGAAATATGCCCTAGAGGAAATAATAAAGTTATTATTTATTTCCTCATATCATGATAAATGTTTATTATTCATGCTAGAATTGTATTACCCGGAAACATGATACATGTGTGAATACATAGACAAACATAGTGTCACTAGTATGCCTCTACATGACTAGCTCGTAAATCAAAGATGGTTAAGTTTCCTAACAATATACATGATTTGTCATTTGATTAATGGGATCACATCATTAGGAGAATGATGTGATTGACCTGACCCATTTAGTTAGCTTAGCACTTGATCGTTTAGTATGTTGCTATTGCTTTCTTCATGACTTATACATGTTCCTATACCTATGAGATTATGTAACTCTCGTTTACCAGAGGAACACTTTGTGTGCTACCAAACGTCACAACGTAACTGGGTGACTATAAAGGTGCTCTACAGGTGTCACCAAAGGTACTTGTTGGGTTGACGTATTTTGAGATTAGGATTTGTCACTCCGATTGTCGGAGAGGTATCTCTAGTCCCTCTCAGTAATGCACATCACTATAAGCCTTGCAAGCAATGTAGCTAATGAGTTAGTTACAGAATGATGCATTACGTAACAAGTAAAGAGACTTGCCGGTAACGAGATTGAACTAGGTATTGAGATACCGACGATCGAATCTCGGGCAAGTAACATACCGATGACAAAGGGAATAATGTATGTTGTTATGCGGTTTGACCGATAAAGATCTTCGTAGAATATGTAGGAGCCAATATGAGCATCCCGGTTCTGCTATTAGTTATTGACCGGAAACAGTTCTAGGTCATGTCTACATAGTTCTCGAATCCGTAGGGTCCGCACGCTTAACGTTGCGATGACAGTTATATTATGAGTTTATAAGTTTTGATGTACCGAAGGTTGTTCGGATTCCCGGATGTGATCATGGACATGATGAGGAGTCTCAAAATGGTCGAGACATAAAGATTGATATATTGGACGACTATATTCGGACACCGGAAAAGTTCCGGGGGTTATTGGATATATATTGGACTACCGGGGGTTACCGGAACCCCTCCAGGGAACTAATGGGCCTTGTTGGGCCCTAGTGGAGAGAAAGAGGGGCCGGCCAGGGCAAGAGGCGCCCCCCCTCCCCTTGAGTCCGAATAGGACAAGGAAGGGGGGCGATGCCCCCCTTGCCTTTCCCCTCTCCCACTTCTTCCTTCCCCCTCCTTCTTGGACTAGGAAAGGGAGGGGCAAACCTACTTGGTGGGTTTCCCCCTCCTAGGGCGCACCACCCCCTTGGCCGCCCCCCTCCTCCTCCCCCCTTTATATACGGAGGAGGGGTCACCCCGTAGACACACAAGTTGATCTTCGTGATCGTTCCTTAGCCGTGTGCGGTGCCCCCCTCCACCATATTCCACCTCGGTCATATCGTAGCGGTGCTTAGGCGAAGCCCTGCGTCGGTAGAACATCATCACCGTCACCACTCTGTCGTGCTGACGGAACTCATCCCCGACACCCTGCTGGATCGGAGTCCGGGGATCGTCATCGAGCTGAACATGTGCTAAACTCGGAGGTGCCGTACATTCGGTACTTGGATCGGTCGGATTGTGAAGACATACGACTACATCAACCGCGTTGTTCTAACGCTTCCGCTTTTGGTCTACGAGGGTACGTGGACAACACTCTCCCCTCTCGTTGCTATGCATCACCATGATCCTTGCGTGTGCGTAGGAAAATTTTGAAATTACTACGTTCCCCAACAATATTGTTGATTCCAAAGTTACTATTCACACCGATCATGCTGCTATTAAATTTCTTATGGAAAAGAAAGATGCTAATCCTAGACTCATTAGATGGGTTCTCTTGCTCCACGAATTTGACTTGCATATTATTGATAGAAAGGGAGCTGAGAACCCCGTTTCAGACAACTTGTCTAGGCTAGTGACTATTCTTGATGACCCACTGCCTATTAATGATAGCTTTCATGATGAACAATTAACTGTCGTCAATGCTTCTCGTACTGCTCCTTGGTATGCTGATTATGCTAATTACATTGTTGCTAAATATATACCGCCTAGTTTCACATACCAGCAAAAGAAAAAGTTCTTTTTTGATTTAAGACATTACTTCTGGGATGATCCACACCTTTATAAAGAAGGAGTAGATAGTATTATTAGACGTTGTGTGCCTGAGCATGAACAGGAATAGATCCTACGCAAGTGTCACTCTGAATCCTATGGAGGACACCACGGTGGAGATAGAACTGCACACAAGGTACTACAATCTGGTTTTTATTGGCCTACTCTTTTCAAAGATGCTCGTATGTTTGTCGTATCTTGTGATGAATGTCAAAGAATAGGTAACATTAGTAGACGTCAAGAAATGCCTATGAATTATTCTCTTGTTATTGAACTGTTTGATGTTTGGGGCTTTGATTATATGGGACCTTTTCCTGCCTCTAATGGTTATACACATATTTTAGTTGTTGTTGATTACGTTACTAAGTGGGTAGCAGCTATTCCAACTAGTAGTGCTGATCATAACACTTCTATTAAAATGCTTAAAGAAGTTACTTTTCCGAGGTTTGGAGTCCCTAGATATCTTATGACTGATGGTGGTTCACACTTTATTCATGGTGCTTTCCGTAAGATGCTCGCTAAGTATGATGTCAATCATAGAGTCGCATCTCCTTATCACCCGCAGTCTAGTGGTCAAGTAGAGTTGAGCAATAGAGAGCTCAAATTAATTTTGCAAAAGACTGTGAATAGATCTAGAAAGAATTGGTCCAAAAAACTTGATGATGCATTATGGGCCTATAGAACTGCATACAAAAATCCTATGGGTATGTCTCCATATAAGATGGTTTATGGAAAAGCATGTCATTTACCTCTTGAACTTGAACATAAAGCATATTGGGCTATTAAAGAGCTCAATTATGATTTCAAACTTGGCGGTGAGAAGAGGTTGTTTGATATTAGCTCACTTGATGAATGGAGAACCCAAGCATATGAGAATGACAAGCTTTTCAAAAAAAGTCAAATGCTGGCATGATAAGAGGATACAGAAGCGTGAGTTTAACGTAGGAGATTATGTGTTATTGTTCAACTCTCGTTTAAGATTTTTTGCAGGAAAACTTCCCTCAAAATGGGAAGGTCCCTATGGTATCGAGGGGGTCTATCGTTCTGGTGCTATAAAAATCAACAACTTCGAAGGCACAAATCCGAGGGTGGTAAATGGTCAAAGAATTAAACATTATATTTCAGGTAATCCTATCAATGTTGAAACTAATATTATTGAAAGCATAACCCCTGAGGAATACATAAGAGACACTTTCCAGAACGTTCCAGACTCCAAAAAAAGCATAGGTACGTGGTACGGTAGGTAAACCAACTCCAAAACAACTCTAATGGCATTTTTTATCAGTTTTGGATTATTTAAGGATTTTAGGAAGAAAGAAGTAGTCCGAAAGGGACACGAGGCTCCACGAGACAGGAGGGCGCGCCCCCCTGTAGGGCGCACCCCCTGTCTCGTGGGCAACTCGTGTGCCTCCCGGACTCCGTTTTCTTGTATGTTACGTATTTTGGTCGGTAAAAATTCATTATATATACTCCTGAAGGTTTTGACCACCGTATCATGCAAATATCCTCTGTTTTCATTTCGAGCTATTTCTGTTGCAGATTTAGAGCACCATGACTTCTCCCTCCTCCAACAATGAAGACAAGGATGCTTGGCTATTGAAGATAGAGTTGAAAAGAGAGGAACCAGAAGAGATCAACAAGGATGAAGGGATCAAGAAGGCCATGGAGGCTCAAGCTCCGGTGGTGAAAGAAGAAGGCATCCCTCAACCTTTACCTAACCTTTTCACTCCAACAGAGATTGAAGCTTTCAAGATGATCGAGTTAGCTCGCATACAGAACAAGTACCTCACCGAGGAGAATATTTTGTTGAAGGATCATATTGCTGGGCTCAAGGGCATTATCCGCAAGTTGTAGGAGCTTCTACGCTCGATGTGCGATTATCCACCGTCATCATCACCACCTCCATCACCTCCGAAGAAATAATCTCATGAGTATGGGCACTCCCCTTGGCAACTGCCAAGCTTGGGGGAGGTGCCCCGGTATCGTATCACCATCACGCTCCTATCTTTACCGCTTTATTTAGTTCGATCCTTTTAGTAGTATCTTGATCTATTAGTAGTTGAAGTTTTTGATATCAAGTAGTTTTGAGTTTTGCTTTGTGATCTCTTTATGTAATTGAGTCCGTGTGCTATCTATAATAAAGATTAGTGTTGATTCAAGGGCTTTGCTATGTTGCTATGATCTTGAGAAACTAGAAAGAACAAAAGAGTTCATATTGATCTTATGGATAGTGATAACTTCACACATAGAAAGTATGAGGCATAAAAATTGTTGAGAAGTTGATGAACGTAGCCTTGGTCATCATTGCAATTAATAGGAAGTATAAGGAAAGAGGGATTCACATATAAATATATTATCTTGGACATCTTTTATGATTGTGAAGCACTCATTAAGTATGACATGCTAAAAGAGTTGACGTTGGACAAGGAAGACAATGTAATGGTTTATGTTTTCCGACATCTCAGTTAAAGTATATTGTTATTGACCTTCCAAACATGTTGAGCTTGCCTTACCCCCTCATGCTAGACAAATTCTTTGCACCAAGTAGAGATACTACTTGCGCTTCCAAATATCCTCAAACCCAGTTTTGCCATGAGAGTCCACCATACCTACCTATGGATTGAGTAAGATCCTTCAAGTAAGTTGTCATCGGTGCAAGCAATAAAAAATTGCTCTCTAAATATGTATGACTTATTAGTGCAGAGAAAATAAGCTTTGTACGAACTTGTTGTGGAAGTAATAAAAGTGACGGATTGCATAATGAAGGTCCACATACAAGGGGCAATATAAAGTGACGTTCTTTTGCATTAAGACTTCATGCATCAACCCTAAACGCGCATGACAACCTCTGCTTCCCTCTGCGAAGGGCCTATCTTTTACTTTATGTTTTTACTTTATGCTTGAGTCAAGGTGATACTCACCTTTCCCTTTTCATTTTTATCCTTTGGCAAGCTCCTCATGTTTGAAAGATCATGATACATATATCCAATTGGATGTAAGTTGGCATAGGCTATTATCGTTGACATCACCTAAAGGTGAATATGTTGGGAGGCAACACAATAAGCCCCTATCTTTCTCGGTGTCCGGCTGAAACTCTATAACCACAAGTATTGCGTGAGTGTTAACAATTATAGGGGACTACGAGATAGTTGAGTATGTGAGCTTGTTAAAAAGCTCTATTATTGACTCTTTCTGATGTTACGATAAATTGCAATTGTTTCAATGACTGAGATTATAGTTCGTTAGTTCCCAATGAAGTTTTTGAACCATACTTGACATTGTGAATTGCTTATTACTTGAACGTAAGAAATCATATGACAAAATCCATATATGTTGTTGTTATTAGAATGATCATGATGCCCTCATGTCCGTATTTTATTTTTATCGACACCTCTATCTCTAAACATGTGGACATATTTTTCGATTTCGGCTTCCGCTTGAGGACAAGCGAGGTCTAAGCTTGGGGGAGTTGATACGTCCATTTTGCATCATGCTCTTATATCAATATTTATTGCATTATGGGATGTTATTACACATTATATCTCAATACTTATGGCTATTCTCTCTTATTTTGCAAGGTTTACCATGAAGAGGGGGAATGCCGGCAGCTGGAATTCTGGCTGGAAAAGGAGCAAACGTTGGAAACCTATTCTGCACAACTCCAAAAGACCTGAGACTCCACGAAATAACTTTTCAGATTTAATAAGAATTTTTGGGCAAAAGAAATAGGCCGGGGGCCCACACCCTGTCCAGGAGACAGGGGGGCGCCCCCCCTGTAGGGCGCACCCCCTTATCTCCTGGGCCCCCTGGTGAGCTTCCGGCTGCCATCTTCTACTATATGAAGGGTTTTGTCCTGGAAACAATCGTGGGCAAGCTGACGGGACGAAACTCCGCCGCCACGAGGCGGAACCTTGGCGGAATCAATCTAGGGCTCTGGCGGAGCTATTCTGCCGGGGACACTTCCCTCCGGGAGGGGGAAATCATCACCAACGTCCTCTCATCGGGAGGGGGTCAATCTCCATCAACATCTTCACCAGCACCATCTCATCTCAAAACCCTAGTTCATCTCTTGTATCCAATCTTGTATCAAAACCACAAATTGGTACCTGTGAGTTGCTAGTAGTGTTGATTACTCCTTGTAGTTGATGCTATTTGGTTTACTTGGTGGAAGATCATATGTGCAGATCCTTTATGCATATTATTACCCCTCTGATTTTGAACATGAATATGCTTTGTGAGTAGTTATGTTTGTTCCTGAGGACATGGGTGAAGTCTTGCTATTAGTAGTCATGTGAATTTGGTATTCGTTCGATATTTTGATGAGATGTATGTTGTCTCTCCTCTAGTGTTGTTATGTGAACATCGACTACATGAGACTTCACCATTATTTGGGCCTAGAGGAAGGCATAGGGAAATAATAAGTAGATGGTGGGTTGCTAGAGTGATAGAAGCTTAAACCCTAGTTAATGTGTTGCTTCGTTAGGGGTTGATATGGACCCATATGTTTAATGTTGTGGTTAGGTTTGCCTTAATACTCCTTTTTGTAGTTGCGGATGCTTGCAATAGGGGTTAATCATAAGTGGGATGCTTGTCCATGTTAGGGCAGTACCCAAGTGCCAGTCCACCCACATATCAAATTATCAAAGTACCGAACGCGAATCTTATGAATGTGATGAAAACTAGCTTGACGATAATTCCCAATGTGTCCTCGGGAGCTCCTTCTTCATTATTAGAATTTGTCCAGGCTTATCCTTTGCTACATAAAGGATTGGGCCACCTTGCTGCAATTTATCTACTTTATTTACTTTTGCTCGTTACCATTTATCTTATCACGAAACTATCTATCACCTACTATTTCAGTGCTTGCAGAGAAAACCTTACTGAAAACCGCTTATCATTTCCTTCTGCTCCTCGTTGGGTTCAACACTCTTACTTATCGAAAGGACTATGATAGATCCCCTATACTTGTGGGCCATCACTTGACTCTCATCAACCCTTTCCAAAATGGTGAGTCAGTCGGTCTCACAGTCACCTGTGCTAATGTTTTAGACTGAAGATACTTATTTCGCAAAATCTGAGCCCAAGTTGCCTCCGTCTCGGACAAAAGTTTGAGTAGCCACTTGCTGAGGAGACATCTGTTCTTGACATCCAGATTTTCAATGCCTAGACCCCCTTGGTCCTTCGGCCTATAGATGATGTCCCATTTTGCAAGCCTATACTTTCGTTTAAGCTCATCATTCTGCCAAAAGAATCGAGATCGATAAAAGTCTAACCTCTTCTTGACCCCACCGGGACCTCATAAAAGGATAGGAGAAACATAGGCATACTGGTGAGGACCGAATTAATCAGAATTAATCGCCCTCCATATGACATGAGCTTCCCTTTCCAACAGCTCAGTTTCTTTTCAAAACGATCCTCGATGCACTCCCACTCCTTGGTAGTCAGCTTACGATGATGAATGGGGGTATACCTAGGTACGTGAACGGTAACGAACCCAATTCACATCCAAACAATTGCTTATACGCCTCCTGGTCATCATTAGCTCTTCCAAAACAGAGCAATTCGCTCTTGTGGAAGTTAATTTTGAGCCCAGACAATTGTTCAAATAAGCATAACACAAGCTTCATGTTTCTCGCTTTCGCCAAGGCATGCTCCATAAAGATGATACTATCATCAGCATACTGTAATATGGATGTACCGCTATCAACTAGGTGCGGAACCAGGCCACCTACCTACCCTCATCCTTAGCTCGTCCTATTAAAATAGTTAGCATATCAACCACTATGTTGAATAGAATCAGTGACATGGGATCTCCTTGCCTTAACCCTTTGTGTGTCTGGAAATAGTGACCTATATCGTCATTCACTTTAATCCCTACACTCCCTTTTTGCGTAAAGGACTCAATATGCTTTCTCCAGGCCGTGTCAAATCCTTTCATACGCAAAGCTTGTTGAAGGAAAGACCATTTAACTTTATCGTATGCTTTTTCGAAATCCACATTAAAAACCACACCATCTAGTTTTTTTGAGTGAATCTCATGGAGCGTTTCATGCAAGACGACCACCCCTTCAAGGATATTTTTATCTGGCATGAAAGCAGTCTGGGACGGTTGCACAACTGAATGCGCAATCTACGTAAGTCTGTTTGTCCCAACCTTGGTGAAGATTTTGAAACTGACATTAAGCAAACATATAGGCCTGAACTGCTCAATGCGAATAGCCTCTGTCTTCTTAGGAAGAAGAGTTATCGTTCCAAAATTCAGCTTGAACAAATGAAGCTGACCATTGAAAAACTCATGAAACATTGGCATCAGGTCTCCCTTAATGAAGTGCCAGCACTTTTTGTAAAACTCCGCCGGAAACCCATCCGGTCCTGGAGCCTTATTGTTTTTCATTTGTGTAATGGCCTCAAACACCTCTTTCTCCATAAGGGGAGCAGTCAAAATCTCATTCTCGTCTGTCTCAAGTTGAGGAACATCCTCAACCCTTGACTCATCCAAAGACACAAAATTCTCTTTCGGAGGTCCAAACAACTGCTTATAATAGTTGGTAATGTAAATTTTCAGGTTTTCCTGACCAACTATCATCCCTTCGTCTTGTTCTAATTGGAAAATTCTCTTCTTATGATGCTTTCCATTAGCAATCATATGAAAGAATTGAGTGTTATCCTCGCCTTGGACGATTTTTCGAACCTTAGCTCACAACGCCCATTTCAATTCCTCCTCGCGGAGAAGCTCTTTCAGCCGCAACTCGGCCTCCATTTTAGTCTCCAACTCACTGGTATCTAAGATAGAGGTTTCATCTTCTAACTCAAGGGCATGAATAAGCAGGAGGAGTCTTTCCTTCTCTGCCTTATATATCCCATGCGTATGCTTGGCCCATCCACAAAGGAACCTTCAAAGATGACGAATCTTGCACTGCCACCGCTCAATGGGTGACCTTCCACCCGAGTCTTTAGTCCACTCTCTAGCTAACAACTCGAGGAAACCCTCTCTTTCAAGCCATGCAAGTTCAAACGAGAAAATATTCTTATTACCCACATGAGTTTGAGCCCCCGAGTCGACTAGTAGCGGTGTGTGATCCGAGATACCTCGTGTCAACGCCTGCACCTTTACCAGAGGAAACTTCTATTCCCATTCGACACTAGCTAAAACACGGTCGAGCTTCTCAAAAGTCGGAATGGGTAACGAGTTAGCCCAAGTGAATTTCCTACCCGAGAGCTCTATCTCTCTGAGATCCAAGCTTTCAATGATAGTATTGAACATAAACGACCATCTGCCGTCAAAATTGTCATTATTCTTTTCCTCCTTTCTTTGAATAATGTTGAAATCACCACCCACTAAGACGGGTAGATGCTCGTTACCGCATACACGGACCAGATCGGCCAAGAAATCTGGCTTGAGTTCTGGTTGCGCGGCTCCATAGACCGCCACCAAAGCCCAATCAAATCCATCGGCTTTAGTTCTGACCCGATGCTTTACCGCAAACTCTCCCAAAACTACACTCCGAACCTCCAAAGTTTCACACTTAACCCCAAGTAGAACCCCACCGGATCTTCCTCGAGGAGGGAGGCAATGCCAGTCAAAATCTACCCCCCCCCCCAAGATAAAGTGCTAAGAAATTGTGGAGTAAAATTGCGTCGCCCAGTCTCCGACAAAGCAATAAAGTCTAAATGATGTTCAAGAGAAGCATCCGCTAGAAACCTTCTTTTAGCCAAGTCTTTAAGACCTCTGCTATTCCAAAAAATGCCTCTCATATTTCGTCATGAAACTTTTTAGAGGTACGGATCCTAGCACTTCTACACACAGCCGACACTAGATAAATCTTCCGTTTCCAGGTCCGTCTAGGCTTAACACAAACAACAGAGGGTTCACCACACACGGGCTCTGCCTCCATCACCAAAGAGTCATCATCATGGTTAGAGGTTTCAGGATAGGCATACTCCTCCTCCTCCTCCGTCTCCGGTAATGTAGGGTCAAGATCGGCACATAAACCATCAAGAGCCCTAACCCCAAGCGCATCAATCTCCGACTCATTCATAGGCTTAACGGCAGCTATGTTATGAATCATTTCTAACGCTCGTTTAGCTTCCAAATCAAGCATATCATTAACAGACTTAGAAATCTCTAAATCATTATTAATAAGTGATACTCCTAGTTGGTTCGCATTGTGCACAATCTCATCATTGGTAAAGTGCATAATAGAATTTGATTTATTAACAGACATACCAGTGGAGGTCTCGACGTCACGCAGCTTGGCCGCCCTCATAGCACACCTGAGCTGCATGTCATCAACGTCTGGCTGCTCCTGCAGTCTCCCGCTGACCTGTCTCCCCGTAGAGACAGGATCCGGGATCCCGCCGAAAGTGATGACCTCCTCGCGCGAACCAATGCTAGGGGAAAGGCCTCCTGCCCGTCCCCCAACAGCGGTGACCTGCGCCGGGACCACCGGAACATCACGCAGAGACGACGAAAGCTCCCTCGGCCTATCCACGGAAGTCCCGCCGAGACCCGAGACTGGCGATACCAGCATAGGTCCGTCGTGGAGTGTGGCGACGAAACGGCCGGACCACCCGGCCCGCCCTCCAAAGTAGCAATAGGGGAGAAGACGGCCTCCTGCACGCCCGCTCCTCCACAAGTCGGCGACCTCGGGGGCATGAGCACCGAGCAGACCCTCGGCGCCGACGGCGACAGGGGCTCAGAGGGCAGCCTCCTGCCCGTCACCTCCAGACGCGACCACCGGCACCGCCACCTCGACCGAAGCCGAGGGAAGGGCAAGAAAAGAGGGCGGGGCCTCCTGCCCCGCGACACCTCCCTCCTCAACATGCTTCGTCACACATAGACTCACCATAGGGCTCATAGAATCGACCCGGTCGGACCAAAGCCTAGGCGGAGCCGAGAATGCCCCCAACGAACCAAGCTGAAGAGTGGTAGTCGGAACTATACCAGTGGACCCAACAGGAACAGAGTCACCAAAATCAGACGGACCCGAAGGCCCCTTGGCCTTATTATCATCACTCTTAGCATTATCATCCTGGTTCCCTGAAGCACCTCCTCCTTCAGAAGTGTCCATGGGATTATCATCCTCAAACTCACTGAAAAGACTAGGATCCTCATACTCAACATCCAACTAATACAGAACGCATGCATGTGTCCAAGGCACCACATCTGGCAGAAACTCAATGTTAGCGACACTGACAAGTAGACGTGCCACCCCGTGAGCACGTGTGAACTTCATATCCACCTGCTCGGTCTTGCCAATCAAAGAACCCATGCTCCACGTCACCAAGAAGCTGTCCAGACGAGCAGACGGAGCTCCAGAGAAACGAACCCAAATCTGAGTCAAGGGCGTGCCTTGTGGCTCCTTCTTTTTCCACTCATCAAACTGCAACACATAACTAGTACCCGTGACCCTGCTCATACCGAACTTGAGGATTCTCAGTTGATCCTCCTTAGACGAGAAATCCACTTTAAAAGAATTATTTGTGATCTTAAGCAAGGACCACTGAAAATTACCCGGAGCAAGCTCTCTCAACTGCTGAATGATCTGCACTTCGGTCAACTGTCCATGAACCACCTTCACCACACCAGGGAAGGAGGTTTCCACCACGGGAGCCGATGGTTCCACACTGGGAGACTCAAAAAACATTAACTCCGAACAACACACCCTGTATATCTGAACGGACCGTTTGGGCCCCAACATGAGAGGACACTCGGCAGCTGTATGTTTAGGTTTCAAGCACAAATCGCATAACTCCGCAGTACATTGAACCAAAAAGTGTCCCGGTTCCCCACAACGGAAACAGGTGAGCTTCTTCTTTTTAGCCACCCACTTGGACAGCTTGTCACCCTCGGCCTTGTCCGTACCTTGCTCAGAACCAGAATCACCAGTCTGCATGGGCTCCGGCAAAGAGACGGCAGCCAAAGCCTGCACCTTCTCCACCGCCACCGTCAGCCACCTCCGTCGCAGTAGCGGTCTTCGTATGCCTTGGCGGGTGATGCCGCTGGTTCCCGCCCCGACCTCCACGAAAACATCCTCGGAAAGCTCGGTTATTAGGGCCAGCCGCACCCTCGACAAAGTTGCCTGGCGGTCCTTGGAAACCCCGGTTATCATTGTCGTTGTCCACCCAAGCATAGACACGGCTGAGGGAGTCCTGGACTAGGGGGTGTCCGGACAGCCGGACTATCATCGTCAGCCGGACTCCAAGACTATGAAGATACAAGATTGAAGACTTCGTCCCGTGTCTGGATGGGACTTTCCTTGGCGTGGAAGGCAAGCTTGGCGATACGGATATGTAGATCTCCTACCATTGTAACCGACTCTGGGTAACCCTAGCCCTCTCCGGTGTCTATATAAACCGGAGGGTTTTAGTCCGTAGGACAACACAACCATTACAACAATCATACCATAGGCTAGCTTCTAGGGTTTAGCCTCCTTGATCTCGTGGTAGATCCACTCTTGTACTACCCATATCATCAATATCAATCAATCAGGAGTAGGGTTTTACCTCCATCGAGAGGGCCCGAACCTGGGTAAAAACATCGTGTCCCTTGTCTCCTGTTACCATCCGCCTAGACGCACAGTTCGGGACCCCCTACCCGAGATCCGCCAGTTTTGACACCGACATTGGTGCTTTCATTGAGAGTTCCTCTGTGTCGTCACCGATAGGCTTGATGGCTTCTTTGATCAATAACGACGCCGTCCAGGGTGAGACTTTCCTCCCCAGACAGATCTTCATGTTCGGCGGCTTTGCGTTGCGGGCCAATTCACTTGGCCATCTGGAGCAGATCGAAAGCTACGCCCCTGGCCATCAGGTCAGGTTTGGAAGCCTAAACTTCACGGCCGACATCCGCGGAGACTTGATCTTCGACGGATTCGAGCCACAGCCGAGCATGCCGCGCTGTCACGATGGGCATGATTTAGCTCTGCCGCCGGACAGTGCCCTGGAGGCCGCACGCGAGTCCGCTCTGACCCATAGTTCAGAGCGGACAGCGCAGACCAAGGAAAGGTGGCTGGACACCGCCTCGGGAGCTGCAACTTCTACGGCGATGGAACCGAATACCGACCTTGTCCCCTATAAAGCCCGTGACTCCGAGGCGCCGGACTCCTTGCCGGACTCCGAACCTCCCGCGCCCCTGCCAATCGAATCCGATTGGGCGCCGATCATGGAGTTCACCGCCGCGGACATCTTTCAGCACTCACCCTTTGGCGACATCCTAAATTCGCTAAAGCATCTCTCGTTATTAGGAGAGCCCCGGCCGGACTGTGGTCAGGATGGTTGGGATGCGGATGACGAAGAAATTCAAAGCCCACCCACCACCCACTTTGTAGCCACTGTCGACGATCTAACCGACTTGCTAGACTACGACTCCGAAGACATCGACGGTATGGACGACGATGCCGGAGACTACCAAGAACCAGCGCCTACCGAGCACTGGAAGGCCACCCCAACCCATGATGTATATATGGTGGACACCCCAAAAGGAAGCGACAACGAGGAACAACGGGACGCAGCAAAAGATAATTCCGCCGAAAAACAACCAAGACGGCGACGCAGGCGCCGCCCTAAGCCCCGCCTCGACAACAACAGCACTCCTAAGGACCCAGCAATAGAGCAGGGGAAACCAGTGGGCAACGAACATGCAACCAAGCAACCATCCGAACAGGATGAATCAGATAATCAATATATGCCCGGCGAAAACAACAGTGCGGACGATCTCATGCCGGACATACCACCAGAGCACGAGAACCTTCACAAAAGACTTCTCGCCACTGCAAGAAGTCTGAAAAAGGAAAAACGGAAGCTCAAAACAGCGGAAGGCCTACTCAGAATGAGATGGAGCAAAGTACTCAAGACCGCGGACAAATATGGCAACGGCCACCAAACAAAGAGCTATCCAAAGCGCAAGCTGCTGCCAGAATTCGACGAGGAGGCCATAGAGCCCCCACAGTCAAAAAGCAAAGAGGCCGCCTGGCCGGATAGACGACCAGATGATAGGCCAAAAGCGATAAGCGGCGCCGCACACAAGCCAACTCATGATCATCGGAAAACAGACGGCCCGGTTAGGTCCATTTATGAGCCAAAAGAGAGGGGCCCAGGAAGCAATACAACATGCCGAGTGTTTGAAGACAACGGCACACCCAAATACAGGGGCGCTGCGCACCCACTATGTTTCACCGATGAGGTGCTGGATCATGAATTTCTAGCAGGGTTCAAACCCGTAAACATAGAGGCATATGACGGAACAACAGACCCTGGAGTCTGGATTGAGGACTACATCCTCCACATACACATGGCCAGAGGAGATGATTTCCACGCCATAAAATATCTACCCCTCAAGCTCAAAGGGCCAGCTCGGCATTGGCTCAAAAGCTTCCCAGAAAATACTATTGGAAGTTGGGAAGAGCTCGAGGACGCGTTTAGAGCAAATTTTGAAGGGACTTATGTCCGACCTCCGGATGCAGACGATTTAAGTCACATAACGCAACAGCCCGGAGAGTCAGCGCGCAAATTCTGGAATAGGTTTCTTACCAAAAAGAACCAAATAGTCGACTGTCCGGACGCCGAAGCCTTAGCAGCTTTTAAACATAATGTCCGAGACGAATGGCTCGCCAGACACCTCGGCCAAGAGAAGCCGAGAACAATGGCCGCGCTAACAAGCCTCATGACCCGCTTTTGCGCGGGGGAAGACAGCTGGCTAGCAAGATGCAGCACCAGCAACCCGAGTACATCCGAGATCAGAGATGGAAACAGAAAATCACGGCGCAGAAAGGATTAGCGCCGAAATAAAGAAAAAAGACCAAAGAACACGGCTGTCAATGCCGGATTCAAAAGCTCGCGACCGAACAACAAAACACTGCCTCTTAAGGACAACAGTGACGAGCTATCCAACTTAAACAAAATTTTGGATCGGATATGTCAAATCCACAGTACTTCCGGAAGGCCTGCAAACCACACCCACCGAGATTGTTGGGTTTTCAAACAGTCCGGCCGACTCAACGCCGAACACAAGGGGCTCGACGCGCCAAGCGAGGATGATGACGAACCCCACCAGCAGAGTGCAGGAAAACAAAAGACCTTCCCACAGGAAGTCAAAACAGTAAACTCACTTCATGTGATAATACAGAAAAACAATGCGGCACCAACCAAAGTAGGTGTCGCACGGTCCACCCCAGCGGAACCTCGAGATTGGATGTCAAAACCAATCACTTTCGACCACCTGGACTATTCCAGAAGTATTCGGAACGCAGGATGGACTGCTCTGATATTGGATCCCATAATCGACGGACTACAATTTACACAAGTCCTGATGGATGGCGGCAGCGATCTAAACCTGCTATATCCGGACACAATCCGCAAGTTGGGGATAGACCTTACTAAAATTCGACATAGTCGCACTTCCTTCAAAGGAGTGACGCCGGGCCCTTACGCCAAGTGCACGGGCTCCTTACTACTAGAAGTTGTGTTCGGGTCACCCGACAACTTCCGACGCGAAAAGCTAATCTTTCATGTCGCCCCATTCAAAAGTAGCCATCAAGCACTATTGGGACGTGAAGCTTTTGTCCGCTTTAATGCAATACCACACTGCGCGTCTCTTACACTTAAAATGCCCGGTCCACGCGGCATCATCTCATTAAAAGGTCGTTCAAGACCCCGGATACGGCTAGACGAGTCCGGCATAAATAAGCTAGGGGCTCCCTAGCCGCACACCCCTTTACAAGGGGCTATGCGTATGAGCTAATATAAGCTCAGCTTTATTCATTCATTTATATTTTGATTTTTAATTCATTTTTTGCACGATTACTTTTCAAACTAAGTTCCTCTCTTTTACAGATGAACAGCGTGTTACACCCGTCCAGGATACAGCACAACGGAGACACAGGCGCAGACGTGCAGTAGGGTCCCGTGGCAAGGATTCTTTTCAGATTAAGACCCTGCGTAAACCTTTTTTACTGTCTCTTGTTGCTATATATCCCCTGGTTTCTCATTATAACCAGAGAGGAGACTGACGTTTTGGCATCCGCCGCGTCAGAGGACCTTGCCTGTACCTGGACACTAGGGGCTTAGGGCATTGTTCTGCCCGTTATCATAAAGACCGAATATCTTAGGGAGTGTTCGGCGTCTCGAGTTAGGCCTTATATGCATCAGCTCTGAATCATGTCTTTGGTCAAATGTTGGGTTTGCCCGCCTCCTGTGTTTTGCTGCCTTACGTTCCGTATCATCGGCTAACGCGGCACCAGGAGAACTACTGCGATTGTGCCCCGGTTCGGCCGGGCGAGCACCTCAGTAGAGAAAGCCGAAAACTGACTGTCATGATATAGCGAGAGACTGGTCAACCACTCGATCGACTACCGGAATGTTTAGAATTCCTCCGCTTTGATGAAGGACCATTTCCCGGTCAGGCACATACGCGCCCCGAATTTCGGAGAGCGCGGTGCCCCTAGGGGCTATATCGTAGCCCCACCCTCGAACTCCTATGGCTAAGTGAAAGTGATAAAGCATTATAGTCCGTTTGCCTCGTTTGCTACGCTACCACCTCCTTTACAGGACCAAGACGTTGGATTAAGTGTGAAAATGCGCTATTTTGCAAACACCCCCGCACTATGTGCATGGGGGCTGAAGCCGAAGACTGCCATCTTTCAGGTTATACACAAGTATACATAAACAGTCGCATAGGAGATATTCCAATACTTGAACGCACAAGTATAAAAAGCGATTACATCATAACCATTGTTTTACAAAATAAAACGTTCATTTGAACGTGACATTTTTCGAGCACTGCGATTCTATTACACGAGCACCACGCATAACTTCCCCAATATAGTGCTCGACGGGTAACCGGCTTTCGTTCGAACCCTGGGTTGCAACAGCGGTGGCATCCATCTCTGTCCAATGTGTCTTCACATGGGCAAGGGCCATCCGCGCACCCTCTATGCAGGCCGACCGCTTCATCACCTTGATATGCGGCACCGCCCCAAGAAACTGCTGCAATAAGCCAAAATAGCTCGTCGGCTTGGACCTCTCCGGCCAGACATGAGTCACGATATCCGTCATGGCAAGTCCGGACAACCTATTCAGCTCAGCCCATTCGGCCAACCGATCGGTCAGTGGAAGTGAACGATCCGGACTATGGAATTGAGACCAAAATAGCTCTTCCGTCTTGTGATCCTTCTGACTTCGGAAGTGCACAACGGCATCCGCCGCACTCGCCGCTAAGTCCATATATGGATCCTCCAGACCCCACAGCTGGCCAAGCTGGGCATACTTTGGATCTGTAAACCTGCGGCGTAGCAGAAAGGCTTGCCAGCCACAATGTCTCCGGCCTGACGCAGCTCCTCCTTTATAGCCCGCATCGCAGAACGGGCATCCTTGGCTTCGGCGATGGCCTTCCCCAGGTCTTCTCGCTCCGATAGGCGCTCCTTTTCAAGAGCCTCATTGCGGTCGGTAGCATCCTTCAATTTAACGGCCAATTCGGCCATCTCTTCCCTGCTTCGGCAGTGTGCAGCCCTTTCGGCTTCTAACTCCTCGGCCGCCCTCGAGGCAGCCGCATCACTCCTTCTGGCTTGCTCCTTGGCTTGAGCAAGTTTTGCCCGAAGGCTCTCCACAGCAGCAGCACCATCTGCGTCAAGCATAAACATTGTAAGAGGTGGGCTTTCCTCCCTTAATAGGTGACTGCGGAGACACAATTTACCTTGCGACTCGTCAAGTCGCTTGTTGACTAGCGCGATGTCCGCATCCGCAACATCGAGTTGCCGCATTAATTCAGCAACTCCATCAGTCGGCTAGCCCCCGGACTATTCGCCACCTGCGTAGGAAAGACGACACTCAATACCTGCGATTTTGATCCTCGGCACACTGTCGCTTTCGACAACCCACCGAGTCTCAGGGGCTACTATCTATACAGGGTGCACTTTATGTGTAAAACTGTTAAAAAGGGGTGTCATTTTTACATACCTCAAACCCCGCCAGCAAACTCCTGACGACATTATGCAATCCGCTTTCGGCGGACGAAATCCTTCTAATCACCATACTCATCAATGCACGGTGATCTTCTGAGATGGACGCCCTCTCAAGCAGATCCTTCAGCTCCCCGGCCGAACACTAGTCGGCGCCGAACTCTTCGGCTCTGCCGGGCTCGGGGATACCCTCCGAGACGACACTTCAGGCTTGTCCGCCCTATCCGACGGCGCAGCAGACGGAGGCGTCTCGCTCTCCATCATCTCCGGACGAAGATCCCCCGAAGACGAGCTCATCTGAGAAGGTCGCAGATCCGAACTACAAGGTGAAATTTTTGGTTATCCCCAGAAGCACAAATAGGGATGTTTCTTATTAATGAACTCCCCCTTTTCTACTCACGACGCGCTGGAGGGCTGATTCTTTAGAGAAGACTGTGCGGCCGGACCTCCCCGGACGCAGGACCCTCTGGTGAAGATTTCTTCCCCCGCTTAGGGGCTTTGGCCTCCGGGTCTTCGGAGGCGGTCCTCTTCTCCCCCTGGAGGGAGGGATTCTCGATCCCCCCTTCTTCAAGCGCCCCCTTGGGCAAGGCGGTAGCTCCTCTATTTTCCCCTTCGCCTTCTTCTGAAGGCGCAACCTCCAACATCCTAACCAGCACGGGATCCGGCGCGGTCTCTGGGAGGGGGGCCAGACACCGTATCAGCTTTGCTTCCGCTATCCACTCCTGTTGCAGGATAACGAGTTAAAAGGCGAATTGTAGAAAAGCAAGCAAATGGTATGTCCAAACACTGGGCTACTTACTTGAGTATCCGGGCGATTGCAGCTTAGGCCGGCATCCTCGGTCAATTCTGGACACGCCGCTTGTGGTCCGAAGAACAACTTGTACATCTCCACGGGTGTCGTACCCATAAAGTGTTGGAGAATCCGTGGTCCCTCCGGATTGAACTCCATAGCCGGAGAGGACGGCATTTGCAGGGCAGGAGACGCCTAATTAGCATAACCTGCATCACCACGACCAGATCGATCTCCCTCGCCTGGAGGTCTCGAATCCGGCCCTGCAATAGGGGCACGTCTTTTGACGGCCTCCAGTTGAGCCCTTGGTTGACCCACGACATCAACCGTCGAGGAGGTCCCGGGCGGAATATGGGCGGCGGCTTCTGCCTGCTGCCCTTCAGAGCGGTGATATAGAACCACTCCTGCTGCCACAAGCCGAGCTCCTCTTGGAAGGAGCCCTCGGGCCATGGAGCGTCGGCCCTTCTGCTCACAACCGCCCTGCCGCACTCTGCTTGACGCCCCTCGATCATCTTCAGCTTCACGTCGAAGGTCTTAAGCCACAAGCCGAAGTGAGGGGTGACGCGGAGGAAGGCTTCGCAGACGACGATAAATGTGGAAATATGGAGGATGGACTCCGGAGCCAAGTCGTGGAATTCCAACCCATAGTAAAACATGAGCCCTCTCACAAAAGGATCCATCAGGAATCCTAAACCCCGACGGAGGTGGGATACAAAAACGACGTACTCGCCGGGCTCGGGGGTGGGGATGACTTGCCCTTCGGCGGGCAACCTATGCGAAATCTCGTAAGACAGGTACTTGGCCTCTTGCAGCTTTAGCACGTATTCTTCCGTGACGGAGGAGGGCATCCACCGGCCCTGTAGGCCGGAGCCGGACATTGTTGAAGGTCCGAAGCGCTCGAATCTGGGGCTCTGGGTGTTGGAACTCGGGGCAAGGAGAAGATTCGATGGAGGATTGAAGAAAAGAGACGAGCCTTGGTCCCGTTATAAAGAAGGAGAATACCAAGAGTCGTCCCCGTGACCGTTCGGGACTCGCCTCCGATAGAGGGGGCGTGGCGACGGGCACGGTTGGGTTACCCACGTCCGTATTGATGGGAATCCCGGAATAAGGGGAACACGATCTCTGCTTCGACAAGACGTGCCAAGGAAACCGCTTCGCTAAACACGCTGAGGTGGTATAATAAAGAACGATTCAAGTAAAGGCTTGGTGGTGGTATGACGTCATGCCACAAAATACGTCAGCAGATTGAACTTGAGTACATATTATTCTCTCTACGGTGGAATGTGGAATTTATTTTGCAGAGCCGGAGACTATCCTGGTGTTCACAATCTTCTATGAATTATTCGGAGGAGGAACCCGCCTTGCAATGCCGAACAATATGCGCGCCGGACTCATCGTCATTGAAGCCTGGTTCAGGGGCTACTGAGGGAGTCCTGGACTAGGGGGTGTCCCGACAGCCGGACTATCATCATCAGCCGGACTCCAAGACTATGAAGATACAAGATTGAAGACTTCGTCCCGTGTCCGGATGGGACGTTCCTTGGCGTGGAAGGCAAGCTTGGCGATACGGATATGTAGATCTCCTACCATTGTAACCGACTCTGGGTAACCCTAGCCCTCTCCGGTGTCTATATAAACCGGAGAGTTTTAGTCCGTAGGACAACACAACCATTACAACAATCATACCATAGGCTAGCTTCTAGGGTTTAGCCTCCTTGATCTCGTGGTAGATCCACTCTTGTACTACCCATATCATCAATATCAATCAAGCAGGAGTAGGGTTTTACCTCCATCGAGAGGGCTCGAGCCTGGGTAAAAACATCGTGTCCCTTGTCTCCTGTTACCATCCGCCTAGACGCACAGTTCGGGACCCCCTACCCGAGATCCGCCGGTTTTGACACCGACAACGGCCCCCTCCGGTGGACGAAACCCCTAGTGCAGACCAGCGCCATATGCATCATACCTATCATCTCCCCACTGACCGCGCGGGGGGTTACGGTCATCTCCCGCAGACGCACCCGTCCCGTGACCGGTCGAACCCTGGCCCGAGCCACCGCGGCCTCCCGCCATCTGCCTCGGCCACGGCCGTTTTGGCGGCGGCGGGTTGGCCCTAGGTGGTAGCGTCAGCGCTGCAGGAGGAGGCGCCCCCCGAGGCGGAGCCGGCGCCCTAGCCTGAGGCGGAGCCAGCACCCTGGCCGGAGTCGGAGCCGGCGCCCTAG
This sequence comes from Triticum aestivum, assembly GCF_018294505.1. Classification (NCBI taxonomy): domain Eukaryota; kingdom Viridiplantae; phylum Streptophyta; class Magnoliopsida; order Poales; family Poaceae; genus Triticum; species Triticum aestivum. The sequence goes on along the minus strand of NC_057807.1, from coordinate 445,870,775 downwards.
CCAGAGGCAGAGCCAACGCCCTAGCCGGAGGCGGTGGTGACACAACCCGAGGCGGAGCCGGCGCCTGCGGCGGCAGTTGGGTCGGCCGGGGCGGGGGCACAGCCCGAGCGGGACCTGGCGCGGTCGCCGCCGCAGCCTGAGCGGTCGCTCCCGTGGCTCTGGTCTGGTTCCGCATAGCCGGCGCGGCCCGCGGCGGAGGTGGCTTAGGCGGCATCTTGGCCGGAGGAGACCGGCGATCAGCACCGCCGGCGAGCACGGGACAACGACGGCGCGATGAGGCTTTCGGGAACCCCGGGTTTCCTCTACGGCGAACCCTAGCCGCGCGATGAGTGGAAGGAGAGGAACGTGCATGCGGGGGCGACCGACTCGAGGCCACCACATACACGTCGCCTGCTCCTGGCACACCGCAAGCCTGGCCAGCCCCCTAGGCCTCGAGCCCAGTACTAGCCAAGCCCACGGCGCCGTCGATCACTTGCGGCCCTTCTGTGCCCAAAAGCAATTTCAAAAGCTTGTGTCTATCCGCCCGGATATCACGAACACCGGCCACCACCGGCGAATGTTGCGACACCGTCCGACCCCCCTTCTTTTTCCGCCTAGTAACTTTCGTCCAGCACTCAGGATGGAAAAAGTCAGACAAGGTGATATCCGTCGGCCCAACCTTCGGCAACGGTCCGCACCACGGTTTCACTTTCGACTTCGGCGGAAGAACTGGAGGGCCTAGCAAAATCGATTTCTTGCTACTAACCGTAGGTTTAGGCACGGGGATAGTGTAAGTGCATCTAGTGCCACCCCTAGTTGGTTTTGGAGTATTGACGACAAAGTTGGTTGAGGGACTAATGCGTTGTTGAGAATTGCAGGATAACGCAGGTAGTGTCCCTCATTGATTCGGTTTCCCTACCGGAGATGACCCCTAAAAATGTATGAAGACATTGAAGACAATGGTGGTAAGAGAAGATATTCTTATTGAAGACTATGACATGAGTAGACATTGCGTGAAGACTTTGGAGTGCGAAGACTGTGTGTTTTCGTTGTTTCTTTTCTTCTTTGTTGAGTCATAGGAACCACCGTACTATTAAGTGGGGTCCAAGTGAACTAAGTCAGAGTGACTGAAGTGATGCTCAACCAGAATCCTATGTCTTCGAGCGAAGACAATGAGAGCAAATCTTATCCAGAGCTGGATGAGTCAGCTTTGCTTGTAGCCCAAGTAAAGTTCCCGCGTGTGTTTGAAATCTGACCGTTGGAACACGTGTCAGTTCCTTATTAACCCAGGGTCATTTTGGTCAAATCAGGTCGGGTTGCCTAGTGGCTATAAATAGCCCACCCCCTACACCATAAATTGGTGGCTGCTCAGAGTTTGTGCACGGCTTTTGTCATTTGAGAGCAACCCACCTCGAAGCATTTGAGAGAGAGAAATCCTTGCGAGGACAAAGCCCAAACACCCAGAGCCAAAGAGTGTTAGGCATCACTAAAGTCTTTCTGTCTGTGTGACCTAAAGACTTATTACACTTGAGGACTGTGAATCCTCCAACCGGTTAGGCGTCGCGTTCTGAGCATCCAAGAGTCATTGTGGATTGCCGGTGAACGAAGTCTGTGAAGGTTTGGAAGTCTCCCTTGAAGACTTACCAGAGTGATTGGGCGAGGACTGGGTGTCCTTAGCTCAAGGGGAATAAGGTGAAGACACGGTCTTTTGAGTTAAATCTCAGCCTCCCTAACCAGACGTACAGTTGTCACAGCAACTGGAACTGGTCCAACAAATCCTGTGTCTTCAACAAGCAACTGGTTCTATCCCTTCCAACCTTACTTAAGTTTGTCTTCATGATGTCATTGATTATCTGTTCATCTGTTTGACTTCATTGCTTGACTACTATTGTTGATTGGCTTCATACTATCTTCCATCTTGATCCTTACTGCCTAACTGCTATTAGTCCTGTACTCTCATATCATTACATACTTGACTATGGCTTGTTTAGGTTAGTTTATCTTCCGCTGCATATCAATTAGGTTGTTTCTGGTGTTTGTCTTCGAAACTTCCAAGTTTTGAAGACTTTCATAAAAATCGCCTATTCACCCCCCCCCTCTAGTCGATACTAGCACTTTCAATTGGTATCAGAGCAAGGTACTCCCTTGTTCTGTGTGATTCGGTTTAACCACCTAGAGTTTCAGCTATGTCGACTACAGGATTGAGGAACATATCCTGTCCCACCTTTGACGGTCATGAGTATCCCCGATGGAAGGCCATGATGAAGAAGCTACTCATGTCCAAGGATAGCGAACTGTGGACCGTCACTGAGATTGGAATCACTGATCTATGCAAGATGGCAGAGGCTGATGACATTCGCAAGTATACGCTACTGAACCTCACAGCGAAGGATGTCATCTGCTGCCATTTGTCCAGAAATCAGTTCAGGAATGTTATGCACCTCAATCACGCGAAGCTAATCTGGGACCGGCTATCTGATGTATACGAAGGTCATCGCACTCGTCATGATCAGCCGTTTGAAGACTACAAGGAATCTCTCAAGAAAATGACCTTTACACCTGAACCATCATCATCCTCATCATGCCTCATGGCAAGGGGTGATAAGGTAACTGAGTGCTATCTCTCTGAATCTAGTGATGATGAATCAGGTGATGAATTTGGGCCCAGTTATGATAAGCTTGCTTCCCTTGCCACTAAACAACAAAGAATTTTAGAAAAGGTTCAAGACATACTTAGTAAGAGCGATGATATGTTGAGTGCTGAAATGGATCAGTCAAAAGCTTTGCCTGATAGTCTTCAGAGACTCCATGCTAAGTTTGACGCCCTTCAAGATCGACATAATGCTCTCTTATCTGATCATGAGAAGCTTTCTGCTGAATGTCTTCAAAGAAAGCTAGACCTTGAAAAGATAAGAGTGGATTATGAAGATCTTCAGAAGGAGCGAGATTCACTTCGCGCTCAACAGATCAATTCCGCTCAGGAAGGATTTGAACCACCATGTCTAAAATGCATTGAGCGTGATAATGCTACATCTGTTGTTGAATGTTCCACTACTGCTACTATTTCATTGTATTCACCTACTGATGTGGTCACTAACCCCTCTGCGGAGGATACCACTGCTGTTGCTGATGAAAATGCTATGTTGAAGACATTGCTTGAAACAGGGATGTACAAAAGTTTGAAGGGACATCAGACTCTCTGCGATGTTCTCAAAAAGCAGATTCTGAACTGAAACCCTAGGAAAGAGGGTGTTGGGTTCGAGAGGAAAATGAATGTTGATGGCTCATACTGGAAGCCTGAGCAGTACCCCAAAACCACATGAGTTGCTGCAAAGGGACCTTCAGTAGATCCATCTACCTTATCTGGCTTTACCTGTGCTAATCCTATGATCATTGATGAATCCTTTGATGCAAGCTATAAGCTGTTCAAAAATCAGAATGGTGAAGTGTTTGCCAGGTACATTGGTACTAACTGCAGGAATGGACCACCTATGAAGAAGATCTGGGTACCCAAGCGGTACATTGAGAATCTTCCTGTGCATGTCGTCATGACACCACCTAGGAAGAAGACAAACCCCAGACCTATAGCTTCATATGGCCCAAAGGCTTCATACAGATACAGGACTCACATGAGTCACCCTAACGCCAATGTTTTGCAGGGAAATCATGCTCAGACTTATGAATATGAGCGTGTATCTTCAAACCGCTATGTTCATAGGACTAAGAACTTTTCTGCTTATTCATATGAGTATCATTCATCTCCTGCAAGGCTATTTGCTAGGGCTTCAAAGCCAAAATTCTCAGATGCTGCACTTAGACTCATTGCTTCTAAGCCCCCACTGAAAATGTGGGTGGCAAAGAAGAACTAACTCTCTTTTGCAGAAAATGGTCTCCAGCCAGCAATCAATGGCGTTCGATACTATTGCTGGGGACCTAAAACTCACTGAGGACGCACGTTAAAATATCATTCTATATGCCTCACATCTAAATTTCTCATCAGTCAATGTCCTAACTTTGATATAAGTTGTGACTGTCCCTATATGTATCAAATGCATATGCTTCACAACACTTGTGTGAAGCCTATCCTCCTAACTGCACTGTAGGGTACATCACCAAAAGCTTCAGAATGGATTATGGACAGTGGATGCACAAATCATATGACTGGTGATCAAAGTCTTCTCATGGACTCAACCTTACGTCCATCCGACAAGAGTCACATCACATTTGCTGACACTGGTAAAAGCAAAGTATTGGGTCTAGGTAGAGTTGCAATCTCAAAGGATCAACACATGGATAAAGTGATGCTTGTTGAATCCCTTGGTTTCAACTTAATGTCTGTCTCAATGCTTTGTGACTTGAACATGATTGTGATATTTGGCAAATATCGTTGCCTTGTACTAATGGAATCTGACAAATCTCTAGTCTTTGAAGGATATCGAAAATATGATCTGTACATGGTAGATTTCTCAGCAGGTCCACAGCTTGCCGTTTGTCTTCTCACAAAAGCTTCAGAATGCTGGCTCTGGCATCGAAGGCTGGGACATGCTGGCATGAGAAACTTACACTCACTCGTCAAAAAGAAGCATGTCATTGGCATCGAAGAGGTCAAGTTCAAGAAGGATCATCTGTGTGGTGCCTTTGAAGCTAGAAAGATGACAAGGGCAAAGCACCCATCGAAGACAATCATGACAACATCTCAACCCTTCCAGCTGTTGCACATGGACTTATTTGGACCCACTCACTACTCCACCCTCACAACAACTGCTTGTCTCTATGGCTTCGTCATTGTTGATGACTACTCAAGATACACATGGGTCCATATAATTCTCTACAAGACTGAAGTACAAGATGTCTTCAGACGCTTTCCAAATCGAGCAATGAACAATTATGGAGTGAAGATCAAGCACATCAGAAGTGACACTGGCACTGAATTCAAGAACACCGGACTTGATCTGTATCTGGATACAATGGGAATCACTCATGAGTTCTCTGCTCCATACACACCTCAGCAAAATGGCATCGTTGAGCGCAAGAATAGAACCCTCATTGAAATGGCTCGAACAATGCTAGATGAGTACAAGACACCAAGAAAGTTCTGGCCCGAAGCTATTGATATAGCATGTCACATCATCAACCGTGTGTACGTTCATAAGCTTCTGAACAAAACATCATATGAGCTACTAACTGGCAAGAAGCCAAATGTCAGTTACTTCAGAGTATTTGGAGCAAGATGCTGGATCAAGGATCCCCATCACAAGTCAAAATTTGCACCTAAGGCTCACGAAGGCTTCATGCTTGGCTATGGAAAGGATTCACACTCCTACAGAGTCTTCAACCTTTATCTCTACAAAATCGTTGAAACTGTGGATGTGAAATTTGATGAAACCAATGGTTCACAGAGAGAGATACTGCCAAGCACACTGGATGAAGCTCCTTCAAACGAGGCCATCAAGTTGATGGGAACTGGTGAAATCATGCCCTCTGAAGCACAACCTGAAGAGGAACTCATCATCTCTGCACCAAATCAACCTGAAGACAATGCTCAGTCCGAAGACAATCCTCCCAATGATGACAATGAACAGCCAGAGCAAAATCTTCGTCCTGTTCACCCTCGTGTTGCAAATGAAGTTCAAATAGAGAAGATAATTGACACCATCAATGCACCTGGTCCGCTCACTCGATCAAGAGCAACACAGCTAGCAAACTTCTGTGGGCACTTTTCATTTGTGTCAATATGAGAACCCAAGAAAGTTGCTGAAGCTTATATGGAACCAGAATGGATTCAAGCCATGCAAGAAGAACTTCAACAGTTCAAACTGAATAATGTCTGGGAACTTGTCAAGCGACCCGATCCTCGCAAGCATAACATTATTGGAACAAAATGGATATATCGAAACAAGCAAGATGAGCATGGTCAAGTCATCAGAAACAAAGCACGTCTTGTGGCTCAAGGATACACTCAAGTTGAAGGAATTGACTTCGATGAAACATTTGCTCCTGTTGCTAGGCTTGAAGCTATTCGCATACTGCTAACCTACGCAAATCATCACAATATCTTGCTATATCAAATGGACGTAAAGAGTGCATTTCTCAATGGCAAGATTGATGAAGAAGTATATGTCGCACAACCACCTGGGTTTGAAGATCCAAAACATCCTGATATGGTGTACAAGCTAAACAAGGCACTGTATGGCCTCAAACAAGCCCCTCGCGCCTGGTATGATACAATCAAAGACTTCCTGAAAAGCAAAGGCTTCAAACCTGGATCCCTCGATCCCACTCTCTTCACGAAGACATATGATGGTGAACTGTTTGTGTGCCAAATATATGTGGATGACATAATCTTTGGATGCACCAACCAGAAGTACAGTGATGAGTTTGGGTACATGATGCAAGAGCAATATCAAATGTCCATGATGGGTGAGCTGAAGCTCTTCCTTGGTCTTCAAATTCGTCAGCAGAGGAATGGCATCTTCATATCTCAAGAGAAATACCTCAAAGACTATCTGAAGAAGTTTGGAATGGAAGACTGCAAAGGCTACACGATGCCAATGCCAGCCAAGCACCATCTTGGTCCCGACGACAATGGTAAAGAGTTCGATCAAAAGGTATACCGCTCCATGATTGGTTCTTTGCTTTATTTATGTGCATCTAGGCCAGATATTATGCTTAGTGTTTGCATGTGTGCTCGGTACCAAGCGGCACCAAAGGAATCGCATCACTTAGCTGTGAAGCGAATTCTTAGATATTTGGCTTACACCCCAACACTCGGATTATGGTATCCCAAGGGCTCAAGATTCGATTTGGTTGGATTCTCGGATGTTGATTATGCTGGTGACAAGGTGGATCGCAAGTCTACATCTGGCACATGCCATTTTCTTGGTCGATCACTTGTCTGTTGGTCTTCGAAGAAGCAGAACTGTGTATCACTATCAACTGCTGAATCTGAATACATTGCTGCTGGATCCTGTTGTGCTCAGCTTCTATGGATGAAGCAAACTCTCAAGGACTATGGCATCAACCTGAAACAAGTACCTCTCTTCTGCGACAACGAGAGTGCCATCAAGAAAGCCAACAATCCAGTCCAACACTCGAAGACAAAGCACATTGAAATTCGTCATCACTTTCTCAGAGATCATGTTATGAAGAAAGATATCGACATCATTCACGTCAACACTGATGAGCAACTGGAAGATATCTTCACAAAGCCCTTGGATGAGAAAAGGTTTTGCAAGTTACGGTGTGAGCTAAATATCTTAGAATCCTCTAATGTCCTGTGATCAGGCACACATCCTAACGCTTATGCATGTTGATGACTTAGATGTGCAACACACAAAGAAAGGTACATCTTCAATCAATGAAGATTTACACTCTGAGTGTGAATACATTAACATGGAATTTGACTTCGGAGTGCCACGATAATTGTGCGCCGTGTCTGGGTCTAATATTTCCTATATGGTGGGTAACGCCACCACCAACTTTTCTTGTTTGAAGTGTTTCACTCAAGGCGTTATATTGCAATGACTTCGCATTTAGTTTGTCTTCAGTTTCAATTTTTCTTCATGACTTTCTGCACTATCATGATTTGACTACTTTTTGATATATATATATATATATATATATATATATATATATATATATACTAGTGTTCTGTCCTCTACAGCATTCACTTACAGCTATGTCTTCAAGATTGGATCTTTTGAACTAAGTGAATGTGATTGGACCCTAACCTCTCTATGCTTACTATCTCAAATCTATATGTCCAAATCATATGCATTCTGTTGAAACTGTCAAATGTCTTCTCTGCGTCCTAGTCAGCAGAAGGCAAAGAGACAAACATTAAATCTGTTCTTAATGGATTATCTTTACTGTTGAAATCCGGAGAAGCCGGAACAACTCTCCGACATGCCTGGCGGGCGTGGGAACGTGGGACAACCCTGAGGGTGTTGCATGTTCGCCACGTGCCCCTCAGATGTGAACCGCCAGGGGCACCGGCGTAATTGCGTTGTGTCTCTCACCTACTTATAAATACATGTCCCCCTGCGGTAAAGAAATACTTCCTCCACCTCTGCACCTTCATAAAAACCCTAGAGCCACCGCTAGCTCGAGACGACGCCGGCGACGAAGCGCTTAGCTGCCGCGACTTCTCCGACGCCGTCCTCACGCCGGCCGCGGACATCGTCCTCTCCGCCGTCGCCGTAGGTGTCCTCCGTCGCCAAGTTAGGGCACGGTGGGCTGAACTGCTCGGTCTCCTATTCTTCTCCATCTAGCAGTTCTTTGTGCAGTAATTATAACTCTATTTTTACCACCTTTTTGATCTTCAAGATTCATCCTGTTTACCGAAAGTTGTTTCTATCTATTCAAAGCTAGATCTATTCCGTTTGCATCTCATACTGCTTAGTCTATTCGCTTAGATTTCTACTAGTTTGATTCCTCACTTGTACTTATTCACGGATTGGTACAAATCTGGAACCAACTCATCTATATAAGTGAAAGTCTTCGCAACATGAGGTCAATGTCTTCAAACTGATTTAACTTCAAAATCTTCTGAGAATGCATATGACCTCTTCCCCTTCCCTCGCATCTCTAATGCTATCACAGGTACATGTCTGTGGGAGAATCCCTTGGTTCTCATAGTCTGCATTCGTTTGCAGAATACTTACAGCATCAGTTGAATTCTCCTGAAGCCAGTTCCTGCTTGACCAGCAAGTGCAAATCTCTGAAGCCTTTGAACGTACTGAAGCCTTTCAGCTTGAAATTCATGGCAACAGAGAAATCAGCAAGGAAGGGTGGCAGACAGCGCAGAGGAGGCACATCTAAAGATCTGCCTGATGACTTAGCAGAACTGTACAAGACAGACCCTGAAGAAAATTATCATCAGAGGAAGACTCGAATCCAATGGATTCGACGCTATTGGGTTGAGGACTGGTTCAAGTACAGATTTGTGACAAAGGAATATGCAGAGAAAAATGCCATCAAGAAACCTTGGGGTGATATCCTCTATCGAGGGCTTCAACCCAAGAGCCGAGCTGAGGCCATTGAACAAGGCTTCTATCCATGCATGGTCCGTGGGCCACAGCCAGCGAACGCAGATCCCACTTCACTACTATGGTGTCGTGATGATTCGCTCTTCAAGCGCAACTATCAGTTTGTTGTGGCTTCGGCCAAAGAGAACAAGAAGACCATGGGTTTGGACTTCAATCCAGGTCCCTCTGCTCCCCGTGCTGATGGCTCCTGTGAAGCTAATCCCAATGTCATTGGCCCCTATGCCAACCTTGACGGCCTCATCACTTACATCATGGTCCAAGGCGCCAGAGTAGATCATTCTGACGATGGTGCTGACTCTGATGAAGCCCCTGCTCCTCCTCCGCCAAAGCCGCAGAAGCAAAAGAAGTCTAAGGCTTCAACCTCAGCTGCAAAGCCACCTCCGAAGACTTTGCGTGCGAAGCCACTGGCCACTGCACCTCCTGAAGCCAGTGTGCAATCTGAAGATCTGTCCCGTGTCTCCAGGAAAACGGACAAGAAAAAGCAGCTTGTTAGAACATCTGATCAGCGAGCTTTGACTCCGGCTGCCATTCTGCATGAAGAACCCATTGATCTATCAAGTGATGAAGATCTTGCGGATGATGCCCTTGAGCAGCTGATCAAGAGCAAAGAAGAAGCAGAAATCTTCAGCAACCTGCCTCTCTTTGATGTGGCCATCATTCACAATTTCATTGATGAGTGGTACACCCCCAATGTCAGCTTTGAAGATTTAAAGCTCCTAGTTGGCCTCAGTGTCGCCTTCAATGGCACCATTGCTTCTGAGCTAGCTCTTGCTCAGCGCATCATTGAGCTCAAAAACAAGATTGATTTTGAGAAGGCTCAATTCAAGAAGCATGTGGCCAATCTGACTGTTCAAGACGTCCGCAACTTCAAGGTCATGCTCCATGAGCTCAAGGAAGCTTTTCTGCAGAAACACCAAGAAGCTCAGGGCTCTCGAGAACGCATGAAGCTTTTGGCTGATAAGTGTGTGCTTGCCTACAATGAGGCTGAGAAGCGCAAGTCCCTTGGCCGTCCAGGCATTGACCCCAGGATGGCTGCAAAGAGGAAGAAGAAGCACCCTGCTGAACAGCCTGAGCCATCACGCCAAGAAGCCCCTCGCATTATCTTCCCGAGCAGCATGACTGGCTCGAAGCCAAAGGTCACCACAACCGCTTCAGAACAGAAGAAGACAAAGGCTGCCAAGGCTGATGCGAGAAAGAGAAAGCATGCTGAAGCCTCTGATGCCGCTCCCTCCAAGAAGAAGCGCAAGACCAAGAAGACTAGGGCTGCTTCCACAGAGCCCTTAGTCGTTGAACTCATTTCCGTTGTTCGCCCTGTGTCTGTTCATCAAGAAAGAAGGATGGTTGTCCATGAGCCTGCTACCACAGAGGCTCATGAGACTGAAGATATTCCAGCAGCTGAACCAACGCTGCTGAAGACATTGGTCAAGATGACAATGTAAATGATGATGAAGTTCTTCCTCAGATTGAACATCAAGTGGTATCATCGCCTGTTCGTACGAACAGCGAAATCATCAGCATTGGTCGTCCATTGACGCCAATTGCTCAGGATGCTTCATGGGCTGATCACCCACAACAACACCAAGAATCTCCCAGTACTCCCCAACAACAACAACAACAACAAGCTACACCCCCAGTGCAAGAAGAGGATGAAGACTTTCAGGCTCAACCAAGTCCATCTCCTAACTTGAAGCCAGCGCTTCGCAAGCTTCGAAGAGGACAAAGGCCTGAAGTCCCTCTGTCGAGCGTTCCTGAAGGAGATGTGCAATGTTCACCTGTTGCACGGCAAGTATTCTCTGAACCAGCTCCAACAGTGAACATCTCCATGTCTGAAGCTCATGCGGCTGAAGACATTCCGGCTGCATCGGCCAAAGAAAAAGAAGAAGAAGTACGTGTACCAACTCCCCCTGCTATTGAAGAAGAAGAAGTTCGTGTACCAACACCCCCAGCGAGTGAAGAAGAGGCAGTTCATGATTTGAACGTGCCTGTGCCCGACCCTCCTGATCGTCAAGAGGAGGTTGAAAATGTTGAGGCTGCCACCACCAATGCCAATGAAGCCAACGACGTGGTCATGGCTGACGCCAATGTGGAGCCTGCACCAACTGGTGTTCCTGAAGCAAGTGTGGGCACATGACCTGAAGCAAATGAAAATGCTGCACCTGAAGCTCATGAAAACGCTGCACCTGAAGCCCATGAGGATGCTGCACCCGAAGCAAATATGACAACTGCTCCTGAAGCACCTGTTGTGCAGCCTGAACCCTCTGATGTTGCCCCTGCTTCTGTTCCGCCTCCACGGCCTCACACTATTGAGCAAGCATACGATCACGGTCAGGTTGTCACTGTCCGATGGCCTATTCTGGTGCCTCCGCCTGCTGCCTCCGGCCCCCAATTTGACTATCATGTCGAGCATCAGCCTCAGGTCTAGAAGCCAAAGCCGAGGTTGCCAAGGTTTCCAGGTACTACCAACTCCCTCGGGTCCTTCAATGCAAATGGCTTCAAGAGCCACAATACCTTCTTTGACAGCGCCAAGAACCCCTACTCCAAGCCAAGGATTTCATCAGATCGGTTCTGGAGCTATCAGCAGAGAAGCTATTACTCATGTGTGTTATATGATCAAGGGCGCATTTTCCCTCATATGCGTCTTGACACTGAAGCTATTGCTGGACTGCCGTGCTTGGAAGAAGCACTTGACTGCTTTCGCGATGCTGGTCTGCTTCATTTTGTGACAAACAAGGAACATTGAAATGAAGAGCTATTGCTTCAATTCTATGCCACTCTACACATTCGCGGCTACAACAGAGACATCAAGACTTGGGTTCTTGAGTGGATGACTGGCAATGTTCATCATGAAGCCAAAGCTATGGACATCATCGAGCTTACTGGACTAGCCACTCCTGGAGAACTGTATGAGCCGAACTGTCAGCTACACCGCAATGCTGTGGAGAGCATCTTTCATAAACCAGAACCAAATATGAGCTAGATGCTGAGTATGATGAAGCCTTTGCCATCTGACGCTGAGTATCCCACACATTTCTTTGTTGAAGACCTTGAGTATCTGCCTCGCACCATATATCATATCATCAGGCGAACTCTATGGCCAGTAAAGGGACACTCATCATCAGCCAAGCTTGAAGGAGCCATGAAGACATTGGTCTTCTATATTCTCAATGGCATCAGCTCCAACACTCAGGAATTCTTCATCAGGCAACTTGCTGCTTCCGAATCTGACCTATTTGGTCTGAAGTTTTATGCTCCATGGGTCATGCGCCTCATCAAGCGACACTCATTTGTCAATTATCAGCCCTCTGCTCGCAATCACATCATATTTCTGCCCAAGGTTGATATGTCAGTTGATGTTGTATATTCTGACCCTGCCAAGACGCCACTCTGTCTTCAGAACATTGAGCACCAAAGCTTCACTCAGCCTATTGAAGGTGTTCAAGCAGCAACAAGATTCTATCCACTTGCTGGTAACACCCGTCTGCCTCACAGAGCGCCAACTGAAGCTACTGAAAGCACCATTGCGCAAAGGCCTCGGAAGCGTTCTCGTGTTCTTAATGACCGAGAGCTTATTGTGGCTCTTCATCAGAAGCAGGATAAGCATCATTTCTGGCTCAAGCGCCAAATGCAAAGCCTCTTGGTGGATGTCAATCGCATTCGCAACCTTGCCACCAAGAATGCCTTTGTTGCTCATGAAACCTGCCGAAGATCATGGAAGAGTTTGACTCTGCTTAGTGCTGAAGCTGATCGTCAAGATGATGGCTTCAATGAAAGATTCCAGTTCGACTCCACTCCTCCAAGGACTGCTACCCTGCGTCGAACTCCATCTCTTGAAGACTCTGAATATTCCTCTTCCGCGGCAACAGTTAATGCTAGAGTGATCGATGACGAAGATGACGCTACTTCACCACCTCAAACTACAACTGCGCGCATCGACACTGCACCAAGCTCGTCTGCACCGCCAACCAACGACGATGACCCTGCTACTTCACCTACTCATGATGACGAGTAGATGCTCTATGTCTTCAAACCTTTTTGGTCATTACTGACAAAAGGGGGAGAAGCGTATGAGTTGATAGTCTTCAAGCGGGTTCATATGGGCGGTTGCATTATATTTTGCTGTGTGCTTACAACTCTTGCGTTTTGAAACGTTTGGTTCTTTGAGTTGTAACACCTAAACTTGATGGTTGTCTGCTACTTCTGCTACTTATTTGCTTTGCGATGATAAATTCCGCATGTGCGATGATAACTTCCGCACTTATATCATTCTGCAGACGTCCATTTTTCATTATGCATGTCATTCTTATTGCTATATCATTTCATGCATGATGAATTATCTTCATAAGTTGAAGTGGATCTCCACAAGTACAACCTGCCATGTGCATGTGCATTCCAAAAGCAAATTACTAATATGCACATCTTCAGGGGGAGCCCTTGCAACTTATGAAGACAAATTCCTATCCTTACAATTTCACATACTTTATCCCCGTTGAAAACTTCAACCAGTTTGTCATCAATCACCAAAAAGGGGGAGATTGTAAGTGCATCTAGTGCCACCCCTAGTTGGTTTTGGAGTATTGACGACAAAGTTGGTTGAGGGATTAATGCGTTTGTGAGAATTGCAGGATAACGCAGGTAGTGTCCCTCATTGATTCGGTTTCCCTACCGGAGATGACCCCTAAAAATGTATGAAGACATTGAAGACAATGGTGGTAAGAGAAGATATTCTTATTGAAGACTATGACATGAGTAGACATTGTGTGAAGACTTTGGAGCGCGAAGACTGTGTGTTTTCGTTGTTTCTTTTCTTCTTTGTTGAGTCATAGGAACCACCGTACTGTTAAGTGGGGTCCAAGTGAACTAAGTCAGAGTGACTGAAGTGATGCTCAACCAAAATCCTATGTCTTCGAGCGAAGACAATGAGAGCAAATCTTATCCAGAGCTGGATGAGTCAACTTTGCTTGTAGCCCAAGTAAAGTTGCCGCATGTGTTTGAAATCTGACCGTTGGAACACGTGTCAGTTCCTTAGTGACCCAGGGTCATTTTGGACAAATAAGGTCGGGTTTCCTAGTGGCTATAAATAGCCCACCCCCTACACCATAAATTTGTGGCTGCTCAGAGTTTGTGCACGGCTTTTGTCGTTTGAGAGCAACCCACCTCGAAGCATTTGAGAGAGAGAAATCCTTGCGAGGACAAAGCCCAAACACCCAGAGCCAAAGAGTGTTAGGCATCACTAAAGTCTTTCTGTCTGTGTGACCTGAAGACTTATTACACTTGAGGACTGTGAATCCTCCAGCCGGTTAGGCGTCGCGTTCTGAGCATCCAAGAGTCATTGTGGATTGTCAGTGAACGAAGTCTGTGAAGGTTTGGAAGTCTCCCTTGAAGACTTACCAGAGTGATTGGGCGAGGACTGGGTGTCCTTAGCTCAAGGGGAATAAGGTGAAGACACGGTCTTCTGAGTTAAATCTCAGCATCCCTAACCAGACGTACAGTTGCCACAGCAACTAGAACTGGTCCAACAAATCTTGTGTCTTCAACAAGCAACTCGTTCTATCCCTTCCAACCTTACTTAAGTTTGTCTTCATGAAGTCATTGCTTATCTGTTCATCTGTTTGACTTCATTGCTTGACTACTATTGTTGATTGGCTTCATACTATCTTCCATCTTGATCCTTACTGCCTAACTGCTATTAGTCATGTACTCTCATATCATTACATACTTGACTATGGCTTGTTTATGTTAGTTTATCTTCCGCTGCATATCAATTAGGTTGTTTCTGGTGTTTGTCTTCGAAACTTCCAAGTTTTGAAGACTTCCATAAAAATCTCCTATTCACCCCCCCCCCTCTAGTCGATACTAGCACTTTCGGATAGAACTGACCAAGCCAAGCGAAGGTGACGGCCGGGCCGATGTTCCCGGCAGATCAACCTCGTCTTCATCCTCATCAGCAAGAATCCAGAAAACGTCCCCCAAACCTTTGCGTCGGCTTTGATCCGTCGACATCCTCCGTGAGATCAACAATGACATCTTGTTCTTCACCCTCCGATGGCACCTGCACACACTCAAGAACCTCGATATTGAAAATATCAATCAATAAGCACATACCGATATGAAGCTCTTCGTCCACGGAAAGATGTCGTCCGGCCAAAATATCTCCTTCTTCATCTCGGATCGTCATCCAGCAAGACGGGTGCGAATAGATCAGGCATTGATCCATCGCCCCACCTCACGATCATCTTGAAAACAGACTTTCCATTTCGTAGGATTTTTGAATCCCCGATCCCGATCCTCCATTGAGGAATCTCGACGAGAAACCGGAGAAGGGGACAGATCGAGCGGCGGGATGGGATCCACCACGAGCACAGGCCGGATCTCATCCGGAGGGCGCGGTGGCTCCGGTGACAGCCGCAAAAGCGGCGGAGGCGGAGGCGACTCACCCCGGGATGAGGCAGCCGGGCAGATCGGCGGCGGAGTAGACCCCCCTCCGTCGTCCACTCAAGCCCAACCCATCACCCGACGAGGGCGGCGGCGGAGGCTCCGGCAGGATTGGCGCTGTTGGCGGCTCTCGCCCGTCGCCACGCCCGTCGCCACTCATATCTTTGCATATGGCGTTAGTTTGTTTGAGGCGTTAAATTTGAAGCTTCCATTAGATCCAGCCACAATTAAAATGATTAAATTTTTACAAGTTAGGTTTAAGGAGGCATATTAAACTAAATATTGCAGCATGTCGGTGGGACTTTGAATGTGATCCTGCTGGTGCACAGGATGTCAGTGGGAATGTCGTTAGGCAGATCCGGGTAAAGATCTTGTCTTTGGCCGATGGCCGGAGCCGGTGATGGCAACTCTCTTGGCGCCATTCCCCTCTTGAAGGCATCATCGAGTTGAAGCTCCTACTTCCTTGCGCTACCTCTGAGGGAAAACCTTGATGAGTTGATCGGATGATGGTGGCGCTCATGTGTCGTTCCTCCTTGGGGGCGTCACTATTGGAGGTGTTCATCGGCTCAGGGACCTATGGACGGTCTCAACGGTGGAGCGGGTTGCTTGTGACACATCGATGACATTGAGTCTCGGCGGCATGGCATGACAGGGTCTTAGCAATGGATGCAAGATGATCGACACACCTAGAGAGGTGGTGCTATTTGGCATCATGGCGGCCCCGACGACAGGCGTGGCAAGGTAATACGTTGTTACCAGTTCTGAAGAGGGATCGGCGGAAGAGGGTGGCGGCTGCCTCTGGGCGTGCGCATCGGTGCCCACTGAGAGTACGCTGAACCGGTTTGTACCCTCGACCCGTTGTTGGACATCTTGGTTGAGGCCTCCGGTTTTGATGTTCGGCGTTGGTATAAGGTCAATGGAGGCGGCCCTGATCATGTGCACCCCATTCATCACTTGATAGGTTTAGCGACTGTTGTTGTCAAAGAAGGTGGCTTCAAACTTATTGATGTATTTCTTTGTAATGTCTCGATGAATAACTAATAAAATGGTTATATGCATCGTCTTTGTGCAGAGGCGGGGGGTCATCCCTCGAAAAAAAATTTGAACTAAAAGGATTGGCTAGAGATGCTCTAAGTGTTAAAGTTAAAAGAAGGGCCAGATATGCTCCAAATGCACATTTTACTCACTTAATGATGTATAAGCGCAAAAACATACACTTGTACAAGCACAAAAACATAGGAAATTGGTCAGGCAGCTCCGGCCAGCTCCCTGTCGACAGCCACCTTGAGAAAGCTCCCTTCCTCGACGACCATCTGCACTGGCAGGAACCCGAGCTCGTTGGCCACGGCGAGCATGACCTCCTTCATCTCGGCCCAGAACTCCTCGCGGTCCACCGCGCAGTCGCCGTCCCGGTCGAAGCGCGCAAACAGGCAACGGTAGAGCCCCGCGAGCTCGTCGTGCCCCACACTACTAGGGAAAACCCTAGCAGTAGCACTGGTTTTGTTCTCACTAGTAGCGCAGGTAGGCGCGCTACTAATAAGGCGCTAAAGCTATTGCATAGCAGTAACGCGTGCCCGCACGCGCTACTGCTAGGACAAATAGCTGCAGCGTTTGTTCATTCACACGCTACTGCTAATGTAACTAGTGGCAGTGTGTTTTCTCTCCATCGCTACTAGTATTCTTTTTTTATTTTTTTATTTGTAGTGTATTTATGCGCCATCGTACAAATATTGGTACAATACCAGTTATGAGGTTTACATCATTATGTCCATAACAGTGTGTCAAATGAAGGTGGATTATGTTCAAGTGGAGGCAATATGTGGTGCATGTCAAAAGTATACTACTAATCCAAACTTGATCTTGTTTGGACTAGTAGTACTTTCGATGTGCACCACATGTTGCCTCCACTTGAATCTAATCCGCCAGCACAAGCTATTTAATCATCATCATAATCATTACCATCAACAGTATTTATTTAATCACCACTAACACTAGCTAATAATAATCATCATAGTCATTATCACCAACATTAGCTATTTTATCATCATAGTAATAGTGTAGCACATCATCATCTTCAAACTCATTTCTAGCTAGCTAATCACTCCAGCTGCTCTCTCTTATGTAAAATAACATAAAACATGTATAGCTGTCCTCCTTGATCAAGTTGGAGCATGCAGATGAACCTGTCTCCTAATCGTGGGTAGCGCATCTGTTTGCTGCCCCCTAGTACTTCTCTGCTCTCCCCCATCACATATTTGGTCCAGTCTTGCACTATTAAGCATCTGTCGCTAATCTTGAATGCACTAAAGTAATCTGTAGGATATCTTGGCCGTAAGCTAATAATACTCATGGTACCTTTAGTCTCGATCCCATAAGGCGCAACATTCATCGGGAGTCCTTGTTGAAGAACATCGTATGCTAACATACTTAGCAATGAAGTTTAGCTTCAAAAATAATGTATGGAAAAGATGCACTGAGGACAAATAGTAAAAATCTTACCATCCTTCCTAAATAGATGTGATCGTAGTTCATTACGAAGACTATTGGTCGCACGTTTTCAGTACTAACATTTCTAAATGCAGGAAGAAAATTTGTCTTGACAGTATCAAGATCCGCAAGCCATGAAACATAATGACTGAGCTCCTCGCAGTTGAGTTCAGCCCCGGCAAAGTATACGGTCCTGTCTACCAAGCGCTGGACATGTTTGCTTGCACCGAAATAAGCTGACAATACAAATTAGTTGTCAACTATTTTTGAATAAACAATATCAAAGACATAAATATGGTTGAGAAACTTACATAATGGTATAACTGGAGGCGTCTGCACATCGACCCAGATGTCGGTATTACCTTCAATATCATCTTCCGGACGAATATCAAAGGTGATAACCATATCAGGCTCAAATGCATAAGTTTTGCATAGTGCTCACCATATTTTGCATCCAAAATAGGTGTAGTCGTCTGAATTGTATAATTTTACATTGAAAATATAACCATGCTTGGTCTTCAAGTAAAATTTCTTTTCCTCCATAGTACGATTGAAACCTATCTTATCCAATACAAAAGCTCTTGCATGGCAGGGGATACGCTAGTAGAATAGTAAAAATAAATAAATTATAAGTTCAAGCAAATGAAGCATATGTCATGCTTAATTACGAAAAAACTTGTCGCTGTGACTTACTGTATCTACTTCAAAGTTCTCGTCCAGCTTGATGTTGAAGCGCCTATCATCATCTAGGAAGATTCCGTCGCACAGGCCGCGCTCGTCTTCGCAGTATTTGCAAGTACCGGAATACTTTTCGTCGTCAGACATTTCCTATGTTCATAGTTGAAACATTAATTGAAAATCGATCAAAGACAACTACCCGGATACTCAACACACAAATTCGGGGCACTCGATATTTCCTACATATTCTGGCACAAGTCATGCAAAAATTCATGGAAAAATCTGGCATGACCTTTACTAAAATAGGACATATCGAG
The DNA here is from genome assembly GCF_018294505.1 of Triticum aestivum. Lineage (NCBI taxonomy): Eukaryota > Viridiplantae > Streptophyta > Magnoliopsida > Poales > Poaceae > Triticum > Triticum aestivum. The sequence continues at coordinate 445,851,835 of NC_057807.1, read as the reverse complement.
CACCTGAAATTTGCCGGAATGGAAATGAATCAACACTCCGGCAAAACATAGGCCACTCGGAGGTGTAACCTGCAAACATGACCGGCCACTTGGGCAAGCACATATCCTATTTGAGTACCACAAGATATACATTTCAAAATATCTTATAGGACTAAAATTAGCATGCATTCAATAAGAAAAAGTAAATCATCTCATGCGTCCGTGCATCATCGAATATTATCACTAATACATCCCGAATAGTGTCATACATATAACATCACTAATACAACTAAAACACTAGCACGCGACGGGTATCGGCGCGGGCGGTGGACAAGTAGCGACGGACATGCGCGTCCTCCTCACTGACACGGTGACGCACCACCTTCGCGGGGTCCTCGAGCCTCTGGACCCTCACTGGCCCATGCGACCGCCACCAAAGAAGGTTCCGGTCAACGACAGGCCGGCTCCTTACCAACCTGCGCCCCCGGTAGGTAGCGCCTCCCTGTACCACCCCGGCGGAGCCCAGTCTCGGACATGGCCCGTCTGGTCAAGCAGGTGTTGTCCTCCACCGACTCGACGACGAGGATGCGGGATAGGCATCGTCCACGTCGATGCGGGAAAAATTGCTTTAACTAAAAAAATAGCAACAAGTTCTTACTAACGAGTTCTATGAATTCAATTAGTTCTTACTAAAAATAAACTTACTATAAATAAAAATAAACTAGTACCTAATTAGTACCTAGTTCTTACTAACTAATTAGTACCCAGGAACTACTGCCCTAATTACCATATAAGTAATTAACCAACTACCACTAAAAATAGCCTAGGGTTCATACTAACAAGCACTAAATAGCTAGGGTTCATACTAAGCAGAGAAGGGGGATCGGAAAGGGAGAGTGCTTACAGAGGGCGGGGAGAGAGGTGGGGTCGGGGGAGAGGGCGGCACCGAGGCGCGGCGAGGCGGGGTCGGGGGAGACGGCGGCGAGGCGGGTCGAGGGAGATGGCGGCAAGGCGGGGTCGTGGGAGACGGCGGCGAGGCGGGGTCAGGGGAGACGGCGGCGAGGCGGGGTCGGGGGAGACGGCAGCGAGGCGGGGTCGGGGGAGACGGCGGCAAGACGGCGGCGAGGCGGAGGCGATGAGGGGGAGAAGAGAGAGTGGGTAATTGGGGGAGGAAGCAGAGGAAAGGGAATCAGGCCGCGCGGGGGGCTAGGTGAAAATAGATTTAACAGTAATGTGGGGAGGCAAAACGTGCTGCTGCTAAAATCTGTAGTAGTAGCGCTGTTTCTAGAAGGGCGCTACTACTATACCTAGCACGTCGAGAACGGTGTGGCAATTATAGTAGTAGCGCGTTCTGTTCCTGCCGCACTACTACTAAGCGGGTAACAGTAGCGCCGTTTTAGCCGACGCGCTACTGCTAAGTAGCAGGAGCGCCTCATTTTAACAAGCGCTACTGGTTAGATTATGTGTATAAGGTTTTCCCTAGTAGTGCCATGGCGCCGGCCTCGTCAACGCCGAAGTGCTTCTCTAGGACCCGGAGGCTCATGAGCTCCCCGGCCATCTCGGGGTACGAGAGGACGCCGTCATGGTTGCCGTCGAGCGCCGCAAAGCGGCCGTCGACGGAGGCGTTGAAGGCGCCCTCGTCCTCCACGAAGCTCTGCATCGTTTTCCCGTCCAGAATCTCCACGCTCATCTTGAAAAGAAATCTCTCTGCTGCAGCTGACCCTAGTTTCACGAGTTGTATGTTGCGATCTCGGCCGGTTTGTGGACGTGGGGAAGAGGTGTTGGCCGGTATTTATAGCTGGCGCTGCTTCATTTGGTTACGGTGGTCGGCAATATCGCTGTGGGATGCGCCGAGGTTGACGAGACTCGCTTCAGATGTAAGCAAAGTAGTACTAGTAGTATAGTATTTTGTCTTCCCCACAGAATCGTGTGGTGTTCGCTGGTGTCGGCCGCGTCGCACAACGGTGTTGACAGCAACGGCGGCGTTTCGTGCCGAAGAATTTTAATACGCGCAGAATATGCATAGGTGCGACGGCATGGAAAGCCCTCCAAGCAAAAGGCCGAGCCACTGACACTGATCGGTCATCGGTCGAAAGAGTAACGACGGCCGACGTCGTAGTCGTCATACGCGCACTGTGCGCCTAGCCTCAAGGCCCATGTTTGTCTTTCTCACACGGGTTACAAGTTTGCTGCAGCTGCTGGATTTGGATCATGCGAGTGTTACGACATCTCGTGGATCGGTGAGACCAGTCCACGGATAGTGAAGCAGGAGGCGGCTATCCAATCGTGTCTGTATTCATTTCAAAACAAATTTAAACAAACTTGAAGAATTTTATCAAACGTGACGGATTTCTGCACAGTTCGGATACAATAATTTGCATAAAACAGATAATATTTTGACCGTTTACTTAAAAATTAAAAAAACGCCTTATGAGCCTAACTTGTAGAGGACAACAACGTCGTACACTTGGCCACCCCGGCAGCCGCGTCTTCATCGTCATCCGTGTCAGCGTCGTCGTCCTTCTAGCGGTGGAACGACGCGTGCCGCGACAGCCTGGCCAACTCGTCGCCTGGCGCTCGCGGAGGAGTCGTTCTGCTTCCTCCTGCACCGTGTGGAGGGCCTCCGTGGCCAACGCCGAACCCACCGCGATGACCTGGCAGCGGCCCTGCCGGCATTGTCGGAGGTGCCGCTTAGCGCCAGTCCTTGCCAATCTTGGCGAGCTCCCCACTGAGGCAGCGGCTCTGGCCGCGCCTTTCGGAACGCTGACACCAGTTGTGGCTTCAGCTGCTCCTTCACCATGCGGCGTTGAAATTCGTCTACGCCTGCTTCATGATCAAGCCGGCATGGAACAACATGGGCAAGGACGCCAAGTCATCGTCGGAGGCCGTCTCCATCGTCAGGTCGTCATCGACGACACTCGGGGAGTTGGCCCACAAGCCAGCCTCTGTCCGCCTCGCACAGCGGCCCTGGGATCCATAAGCAAGGGCAACAAGCTCGTCCTTCTACTCCGTTGGGAGGCTCTCCCACAACGCGTTAGAGCTTGTGGTCATGGCAGAGGTGGTGCACAGAGGAGTATGTGAAGCAAAACGAGGTGTAGTGCGGTTTCTGCCGGGCGTGGCCTCATTTAAATAGCGGATGCCAGCCCGGCCAAGCGTTCCAAAGATAACCCTAACCCCTGGGTGGGCGAAAGATGGAGACAATACTGCCGTTGAAGCGCAAGAGTGAGCAGCAGTCCGGTCAGCCCTTGCTTTCTCAACTTGAGCATGAAACTTCCAACCAAATAGGAGGGAGGGGCACTCTCAAATAGGAATGCAAACATAAAACGCGTGCTCTCCCACAATACGAACGCCGAAGTTCTCCGCCTGTGTGTATGTTTAATGACAGTCGGCGAATGGCGGTAGCCGATTGAAATGCGGCAAATATCAGTCCCGCCTAGTCACATCTCTTCGGTATTGAACAGGTGCAGGCAGCGGGATGCAGTGTGCGTGATGCTCTTGGCGGACGCACTAGTTCAGGGCCGGCACCAGTGAGAGGTCGCAGCCACTCTATGTCGGCATGAATGCAACGCTAACACTCGGAAGCGACGCTGTGTGGCAACTGCTTCGCTTGTGAAAGGGCGCGAGCAAGGGAGAGAGTTTTGATGGGTCTGGTTGTCAGTCACGTACGTGGCAACGATCCGAATGTTCACTAGGCCCCCTAGTTTGCCCGGACATCTGGACCAGTCTGCAGACTGATGGGATACCACATTGAATGATAAAATGAGTCCCAACAAATGCTGGCGGTTTGAGAATAAATGTTTGAGATGTCCTTTGGCACAAACGTGATGGTTCTAACTAATTATCTAGCAGTCGTTATTTCATGATATGCCCGATGTTTAACTCGTATGAAAATAGAACATAAAATTGATGAGGATATCGTTAACTGGTAGCTGCTTAGTTATATGGCGAGTAAGAGATTAATAGACTAATCGGCAAATTAATCCATCAAATAACCAACTATCGGATGATTTATCAGTTTTATCGGCTGCTCAATAACCCTATTAGTAGGGAATAATCAACACTTGGTTAATCGGACCAATTCTTCGACAGGGCATAAATGTCTGTAAATACAATTACGTAGCTATAGCTGAACTCCATTGAGGCTTCAACATTATTACTCACTTCTCGTTTTGTAAATAAAGCAAAAAAATTATCCTCACTCGCTTAATGCCTCTGTAAGATACACTCGGACTAGTACAAACAGAATCGGTCAGGCAGCTCTGGCCAGCTCCCGATCCACGGCCACCTTGAGAAAGCTCCCCTCCTCGACCACCATCTGCACCGGCATGAATCCGAGCCCGTTGGCCACGGCGAGTATGACCTCCTTCATCTCGCCCAGAACTCTTCCCGGTCCACTGCACCGTCGCCGTCGCGGTCAAAGCGCGCGAACAGACAGCGGTAGAGCTTTGCGAGCTCGTCGGGACCAACGGCACCGGCCTCGTCGACCCCGAAGTGCTTCTCGAGGACCCGGAGGCTCATGATCTCCCCGGCCATCTCAGGGTAGGAGAGGAGGCCGTCGTGGTCGGCGTCGAGCGCCGCGAAGCGGCCGTCGACGGAGGCGTTGAAGGCCCCCTCGTCCTCCACGAAGCTCTGCACCGTCCTCCCGTCCAGGATCTCCACGCTCATCTTGAAAAGAATCTCTGTGCTGCAACTGACCCTAGTTTCAGGAGTTTCTTTTTTTTTTGAGATGAAACACCCGATTCCATTAACCCACTGGCTCAGCAGAAACGCTGGCCGTCCTAACATTTACATCGTCCGGCAACTCCTCAGACCACAGCTGTTTCGGAGATTGTCCACGAGCACCCATGGCAGCAAGTACATGTGCCAAAATATTACAGCCCCTTGGGGTAAAAGAAAAGCTAACAGAATTAAAGTGCAGATGAGCAAATAGACGCAGGTCCTTGAAGATAACTCCTTCAGGTGCTAGATCAAATTCAGTTCCCTGTACTGCACGCATCAGAGATTGGCACTCTGTTTTAATAATTATGTCTGTCATTCCCCAATCAGCAGCAGCTTGCATGGCCTCCGAGCACGCCATTGCTTCCGCCTGTACCGCCGTGGCCACATGCCGGAGGCAGCCCGCACCCGAGCCTCTCACATCCCCCTGGTTGTCGCGTACAACGAAGCCCCAGCCTCCTGTTCCAGTCTCTGCATGGAAAGAACCATCAATATTGATCTTTAGCTTGTCACCCACTGGCCTTCTCCAAACCTGCTGAACACTGGTGTTGAGTATTGTGATTAGTCAGGAAACATAAGATAGACTAGGAATTATTCTAGCTTGTCTTGTACTCCAAGTTGATCATGTACTTCTATATATATGCCCACGAGGCTCAAGCAATAAAACAAGAACTATTTCACCAATCCCTCTCTCCCTTCTAACATGGTATCTATCGCAAGTCGATCCTAAACCCTAGCAGCCGTCGCCTTCGCACCCGCGCGCCGCCCCCGGGGCGGTCTGCCTCCATGACTGCTGCCGGGGGCCGCGCCGCCCGTACCTAGGGTTCGTTCGCCGGCCGTGTTGGCCGGCTGCCCTAGAGAGTCTTTTTCCCGATCCTTTGATCCGGGTTTTCTCTCTCTCGCCGGTCGCTTTGATCGGCGTCTACTTTTTGGTTTTCCGGTCTATGTGATCCGGTTTGCGTCGCCCACCGCCGCCGTCGATCCCGTGCGCCTCTACTCCAACATCGGCGCGATTGGCCAGCTTCTTCACCGACCCGGCGGCCTCGCGCGTCGTCCACGCGTCTGCCCGTCGGTCGCCCCGACGCGGCGGCCTCGCGCGTCGTCCGCGCATCGGCCTGCCGGTCGCCCCGACCCGGCGGCCTCGCGTCATGCGGCGGCCCTTCACCGCCGTCGTTTGTGTGACGGCCCGCCCGTCGATCTACGCCGGCCGTCACCGCCCTGCTCCGACCGGGACTCCTGCATCACCCCGACCCGGCGGCCTCGCGCCATGCGGCGGCCAATCATAGCCGCCTTGCCGCCCGCCGCCGCCGGCTTCATCTCGGACTCCGCCGCCACCACGCCTCCACCGAGCGGCGTCCCTGACCTCGCGCGCGATCGGCTTGATCACCCGCTCGCCGCCGCGATCTGCCTCATCTACGCCGCGCGACCGACCTGGCCCGTCGGTTGCACGCGCCTCCGCAGGTCCCGTGAAGATCGTCCCCGAGTTCAGCGCGCCTCTCCATCGATCGAGCATCGGGTTGCCGCTGCGTCGCCCCGTCGGGCCGCACGCCGCCGCCCCGTGGTTCTTCTGCCGGCTGCACCGACCCGCGTCACCGCTGCGTCACCCCTTCGGGCCGTAGTGCCGCGGCCCGCGGTCCCCCGCCGCCCCGAGGGCGTCCGCTCTAGGCCGTCCCGTGGCTGCATCGACCCTCGCGCCGCCGCTGCGTCGCCCCGTCGGGCCGTAGCGAGCGTGGCACGCGGTCCACGCCGTTGTCCCGAGGCCGTCCCCGCGGTTGCACCGACTCGCGAATCGCCGTTGTGTCGCCCCTTCGGGCCGCAGTGTCGCGGTCCACGGTCCCCGCTGCCACCCCGAGGTCTTCCCGCCGTCGCCCCGACCGGCCTACCGCCGTTGCGTCGCCACTTCGGGCCGTAGCGCCGCGGCCCGCGGTCCACTCTGCCGTCACCGCGCGTCGACCTCCCGTGGTATGCGCCGCGCCGTCTCCCTTGGCGCGGGAATGCCACCGTCCACTCCGGTCTTCGTCACGCCGTCAGGGTTCTTCGCCTACTTCGAGCATCGCTGCCGCGCTCATAACCTAGCCTCCGCCGCCGCCATCAGGCCGCTGCCGCCGCTCTTCTTTGGCCGCCGCCGCCGCTACCCCCGTAGCCGCTGCCGCCGCCCGTCCACCCCGTTCGTCTTCATCCAGCACCAGCCCGTCGCCAGCGTCGCCGTCATCTACCCCGACCGCTTCATCTACTCCGACATCCGCGGGCGACATTGGCCCCGCGCCGATTGGCGCCGCAACCGTCGTCGAGTCCTTCTCTGCTGGCCTCTCCGACTTCTTCTACATGGCATACAGCTTGTGCAGGTCCCAGTCTACGCATGCCCGGTGCTGGCAACACCACAGCGTGCCTTCGTCCACGACGTGTCCCCGGGCCTGGCAAGCCTGGCGCGGCGCTTCGTCAACTTCATCTTCGTCCGTCTACGCATGCCCGATGCTGGCAACACCGGTGCGTGCCTTCGTCCACGATGTGTCCCCGGGTTTGGCAAACCCGCCGCGACGCGTCGTCAACAACATCATCTTCCTGGAGCACCCCTACTTCGACACCACTGCGCCCATGCTAACTCGGCGCCCCCTTGCGCCCACGGCTCCACGGCGACTTCCTCGACACCGGCCACCCCGACTCGACATCGACCACGGCATTCTTCGCACGACTTCCTCGACAACGGCTCAACCACACATGCTCTCGGCTACCTCGACAAACGGCACAAAGGGCTAACGCCTTGCTTGAGGAACCTCGTCGGTTGCCACTCCAGCCACGACTCTGCGATGCGTCGACCGTTACGACTGTCGGGAGGTGTCCGTTGGCTTGCCTTCGGATTCTTCTCCAGTCTCACCGTCTGCGTCGCTACCATTGTGACTGCGGGGGGATGTTGAGTATTGTGATTAGTTAGGAAACATAAGATAGACTAGGAATTATTCTAGCTTGTCTTGTACTCCAAGTTGATCATGTACTTCTATATATATGCCCACGAGGCTCAAGCAATAAAACAAGAACTATTCCACCAATCCCTCTCTCCCTTCTAACAACTGGCATTCTCTGAACATTCTTTTGCTGCACACAGGTTCAGATAGTCAGAAGTACACGCACGGATTCTCGACAGTAAACCATCAATTGGTTCCCCATTCTCCTTTGCATTTATCTTGTTCCGCCTCGTCCACCAACACCATAGCATACAGACCACTAGGGTCTTTTTTTCCTCGTCCAGTTCTAGCAGTAATTTAACCACTCCTCTTGCATCAGTACACGCACACGTACGCAGCCGTACCTCTTCCATTTGTAGTGCTCGCCATACCTGCTTCACCTCTTTGCATTTTAAGAACAGGTGCGCCCGTCCTCGTCGAGCCTTCTGCAACAAACGCACAAAGTATCACATTTAATGCCTCTTCTTTTCAGGCCCATAAGCAAGGGCAGACTGTTGTGCGCAAGTCTCCAAATAAACTGCTGCATTTTTGGTTGGCATCTGATCTTTCATATGTTCCTCCAATCGATGTCACCATCAACAGGGTGGGATGTGGACAGCAGCCCCGCATCACGCAATCTAATATACAGCTTGTATGCATACTGCACCGTGAATGTACCTTTGCTATCAAAAAACCATGCGTAGAAGTCATCAAAGTCATGTCTTATGGGTGTAGACAGGATCACCTTTGCATCTTCGCTTACGAAAATGTATCGCACCAGCTGTTCATCCCATGAGCCTGTATCCGGGTCGATCAGTTCACAGACCCTAGTCAGCAAGCATCTACCCCGCTCTGTCTTCGGTCGCCGAGAACCCTCTCTATTCAGCCAAGGATCAGACCAAATTTTAACACTGGTTCCATCCCCGATTCTGCAGATAAGTCCCCCTTTCAACAACTCAACCCCTTTGAGAATACTTCTCCAAGTGTAAGAGATCCCTTGGTTAGCTTGTGCCTCCAGGATCGAGGTGTTCGGGAAGTACCTGGCTTTCAACACCCGTGCACAGAGGGACTCTGGTTCAGTGAGTATCCTCCATGCCTGCTTAGCAAGCATGGCCAAGTTAAACCCATGCAAGTCTCTGAACCCGAGACCGCCAGTTTTTTTCTGTTGTGTCATGAGTTCCCAACTTAGCCAATGCATAGTCTTGGTCTTCTCCTGCTTTGCCCACCAAAATCGACAGATCATCTCTCCCATTTGGTCACACAAAGTTTTTATTATATCAAAATGAAGGAAATATGCCCTAGAGGCAATAATAAAGTTATTATTTATTTCCTCATATCATGATAAATGTTTATTATTCATGCTAGAATTGTATTAACCGGAAACATGATACATGTGTGAATACATAGACAAACATATAGTCACTAGTATGCCTCTACTTGACTAGCTCATTAATCAAAGATGGTTATGTTTCCTGTTGACGTATAATGTGCTGCCTAGTCTCTTCCATCAGATCGGTCTTTTGGTTGCATTGGCTAGAGCATGCACTTCTACATGGTATCGGAGCCAAGAGGTCTTGTGTTCAAGACCTGGCTGGCGCAATTAAATTGCAGCCCACTTTCGGTCCACGTTTAGGCCTGAGGGAGCCACACGTGAGGGGGAGTGTTGACGTATAATGTGCTGCCTAGTCTCTTCCATCAGATCAGTCTTTTGGTTGCATTGGCTAGAGCATGCACTTCTACATTTCCTAACCATAAACATGTGTTGTCATTTGATTAGTGGGATCACATCATTAGAAGAATGATGTGATTGACATGACCCATTCCGTTAGCCTAGCACTTGATCCTTTAGTATACTGCTATTGCTTTCTTCATGACTTATAAATGTTCCTGTAACTATGAGAATTATGCATCTCCCGTTTACCGGAGGAACACTTTGGGTACTACCAAACGTCACAACGTAACTGGGTGATTATAAAGGAGTACTACAGGTGTCTCCGAAGGTACATGTTGAGTTGGCGTATTTCGAGATTAGGTTTTGTCACTCCGATCGTCGGAGAGTATCTCTGGGCCCTCTCGGTAATGCACATCATTATAAGCCTTGCAAGCAATGTGACCAATGAGTTGGTTATGGGATGATGCATTATAGAACGAGTAAAGAGACTTGCCGGTAACGAGATTGAACTAGGTATTGGATACCGACGATCAAATCTCGGGCAAGTAACATACCGATGACAAAGGGAACAACGTATGTTGTTATGCGGTTTGACCGATATAGATCTTCGTAGAATATGTAGGAACCAATATGGGCATCCAGGTTCCGCTATTGGTTATTGACCGAGAATAGTTCTAGGTCATGTCTACATAGTTCTCGAACCCGTAGGGTCCGCACGCTTAACGTTAGGATGACAGTTTTATTATGAGTTTATAAGTTTTGATGTACCGAAGTTTGTTCGGAGTCCCGGATGTGATCACGGACATGGCGAGGAGTCTTGAAATGGTTGAGACATAAAGATCAATATATTGGAAGCCTGTATTTGGACATCGAAATCGTTCCGGGTGAAATCGGCATTTTACCGGAGTACCGGGAGGTTACCGGAACCCCTCGGGGGCTTATTGGGCCTACATGGGCCTCGAGGGAGAAGAGGGAAGGAGGCAGGAGGGGGCCGCGCGCCCCTCCCCTTCCTAGTCCGAATAGGACAAGGGAAGGGGGGCGGCGCCCCCCTTTCCTTCCCCTCTTCCTCCTCCTTCCCCCTTCTCCTACTCCAACTTGGAAAGAAGGGAGTCCTACTCCCGGTGGGAGTAGGACTCCCCCCTTGGCGCGCCCTCCTTGGCCGGCCGCCTCCTCCCCCCTGGCTCCTTTATATACGGGGGCGGGGGGCACCCCATAGACACACAAGTTGATCTACGGATCGTTCCTTAGCCGTGTGCGGTGCCCCCCTCCACCATATTCCACCTTGGTCATATCGTCGCGGAGTTTAGGCGAAGCCCTACGTCGGTAGAACATCATCATCGTCACCACGCCGTCGTGTTGACAGAACTCATCTCCGGAGCTTTGCTGGATCGGAGGCCGGAGATCGTCATCGAGCTGAACGTGTGCTGAACTCGGAGGTGCCGTACGTTCGGTGCTTGGATCGGTCGGATCGTGAAGACGTACGACTACATCAACCACGTTGTGCTAACGCTTCCGCTTACGGTCTACGAGGGTACGTGGACAACACTCTCCCCTCTTGTTGCTATGCCATCACCATGATCTTGCATGTGCATAGGAATTTTTTTGAAATTACTACGTTCCCCAACAGTGGCATCCGAGCTAGGTTTTATGCGTTGATGTTATATGCACGAGTAGAACACAAGTGAGTTGTGGGCGATACAAGTCATACTGCTTACCAGCATGTCATACTTTGGCTCGGCGGTATTGTGAGATGAAGCGGCCCGGACCGACATTATGCGTACGCTTATGCGAGACTGGTTTCACCGTTATGAGCACTCGTGCTTAAAGGTGGCTGGCGGGTGTCTGTCTCTCTCACTTTAGCTGAATCGAGTGTGGCTACGCCCGGTCCTTGTGAAGGTTAAAACAGCACCAACTTGACGAACTATCGTTGTGGTTTTTGATGCGTAGGTAAGAACGGTTCTTGCTAAGCCCGTAGCAGCCACGTAAAATTTGCAACAACAAAGTAGAGGACGTCTAACTTGTTTTTGCAGGGCATGTTGTGATGTGATATGGTCAAGACGTGATGCTATATCTTATTGTATGAGATGATCATGTTTTGTAACCGAAGTTATCAGCAACTGGCAGGAGCCATATGGTTGTCACTTTATTGTATGAAGTGCAAACGCCCTGTAATTGCTTTCCTTTATCACTAAGCGGTAGCGATAGTCGTAGAAGCAATAGACGGCGTAACAACAACGATGCTACGATGGAGATCAAGGTGTCGCGCCGGTGACGATGGTGATCACGACAGTGCTTCGGAGATGGAGATCACAAGCACAAGATGATGATGGCCAAATCATATCATTTATATTGATTGCATGTGATGTTTATCCTTTATGCATCTTATCTTGCTTTGATTGACGGTAGCATTTTAAGATGATCTCTCACTTAATAATCAAGAAGTGTTCTCCCTGAGTATGCACCGTTGCGAAAGTTCTTCGTGCTGAGACACCACGTGATGATCGGGTGTGATAGGCTCTACGTTCAAATACAACGGGTGCAAAACAGTTGCACATGCGGAATACTCGGGTCATACTTGACGAGCCTAGCATATACAGATATGGCCTCGGAACACGGGGACCGAAAGGTCGAACGTGAATCATATAGTAGATATGATCAACATAGTGATGTTCACCATTGAAACTACTCCATCTCACGTGATGATCGGACATGGTTTAGTTGATTTGGATCACGTGATCACTTAGATGACTAGAGAGATGTCTGTCTAAGTGGGAGTTCTTAAGTAATATGATTAATTGAACTTAAATTTATCATGAACTTAGTACCTCATAGTATTTTGCTTGTCTATGTTTGTTTGTAGATAGATGGCTCGTGCTGTTGTTCCGTTGAATTTTAATGCGTTCCTTGAGAAAGCAAAGTTGAAAGATGATGGTAGCAATTACTCGGACTGGGTCCGCAACCTGAGGATTATCCTCATTGCTGCACAGAAAAGTTACGTCCTGGAAGCACCACTGGGTGCCAGGCTTGCTGCTGATGCAACTGACAACGTTAAGAACGTCTGGCAGAGCAAAGCTAATGACTACTCGATAGTTCAGTGTGCCATGCTTTACGGCTTAGAACTAGGTCTTCAACGACGTTTTGAACGTCACGGAGCATATGAGATGTTCCAGGAGTTGAAGTTAATATTTCAAGCAAATGCCCGGATTGAGAGATATGAAGTCTCCAATGAGTTCTATAGCTGCAAGATGGAGGAGAATAGTTCTGTCAGTGAACACATACTCAAAATGTCTGGGTATAATAATCACTTGATTCAACTGGGAGTTAATCTTCCTGATGATAGTGTCATTGACAGAATTCTCCAATCACTGCCACCAAGCTACAAGAGCTTCGTGATGAACTACAATATGCAAGGGATGAACAAGACTATTCCCGAGCTCTTCGCAATGCTAAAAGCTGCGGAGGTAGAAATCAAGAAGGAGCATCAAGTGTTGATGGTTAACAAGACCACCAGTTTCAAGAAAAAGGGCAAAGGGAAGAATAAGGGGAACTTCAAAAAGAACGGCAAGCAAGTTGCTGCTCAAGAGAAGAAACCCAAGTCTGGACCTAAGCCTGAAACTGAGTGCTTCTACTGCAAGCAGACTGGACACTGGAAGTGGACTGCCCCAAGTATTTGGCGGATAAGAAGGATGGCAAAGTGAACAAAGGTATATGTGATATACATGTTATTGATGTGTACCTTACTAATGCTCGCAGTAGCACCTGGGTATTTGATACCCGTTCTGTTGCTAATAGTTGCAACTCGAAATAGGGACTACGGATTAAGCGAAGATTGGCTAAGGACGAGGTGACGATGCGCGTAGGAAATGGTTCCAAAGTCGATGTGATCGCGGTCGGCACGCTACCTCTACAGCTACCATCGGGATTAGTTTTAGACCTAAATAATTGTTATTTGGTGCCAGCGTTGAGCATGAACATTATATCTGGATCTTGTTTGATGCGAGACGGTTATTCATTTAAATCAGAGAATAATGGTTGTTCTATTTATATGAGTAATATCTTTTATGGTCATGCACCCTTGAAGAGTGGTCTATTTTTATTGAATCTCGATAGTAGTGATACACATATTCATAGTGTTGAAACCAAAAGATGCAGAGTTGATAACAATAGTGCAACTTATTTGTGGCACTGCCGTTTAGGTCATATCGGTGTAAAGCGCATGAAGAAACTCCATACTGATGGGCTTTTGGAATCACTTCATTATGAATCACTTGGTACTTGCGAACCGTGCCTTATGGGCAAGATGACTAAAACGTCGTTCTCCGGAACTATGGAGCGAGCAACTGATTTGTTGGAAATCATACATACTGATGTTTGTGGTCCAATGAATGTTGAGGCTCGTGGCGGGTATCATTATTTTCTCACCTTCACAGATGATTTGAGCAGATATGGGTATATCTACTTAATGAAACACAAGTCTGAAACATTTGAAAAGTTCAAAGAATTTCAGAGTGAAGTGGAAAATCATCGTAACAAGAAAATAAAGTTTCTACGATCTGATCGTGGAGGAGAATATTTGAGTTACGAGTTTGGTCTACACTTGAAACAATGCGGAATAGTTTCACAACTCACGCCACCCGGAACACCACAACGAAATGGTGTGTGCGAACGTCGTAATCGCACTTTACTAGATATGGTGCGATCTATGATGTCTCTTACTGATTTACCGCTATCGTTTTGGGGTTATGCTTTACAGACGGCCGCATTCACGTTAAATAGGGCACCATCAAAATCCGTTGAGACGACACCTTATGAACTGTGGTTTGGCAAGAAACCAAAGTTGTCATTTCTTAAAGTTTGGGGCTGCGATGCTTATGTGAAGAAACTTCAACCAGATAAGCTCGAACCCAAATCGGAGAAATGTGTCTTCATAGGATACCCAAAAGAAACTATTGGGTACACCTTCTATCACAGATCTGAAGGCAAGATTTTGTTGCTAAAATCGGATCCTTTCTAGAGAAGGAGTTTCTCTCGAAAGAAGTGAGTGGGAGGAAAGTAGAACTTGATGAGATAACTATATCTACTCCCTTATTGGAAAGTAGTTCATCACAAGAACCGGTTCCTGTGACAACTACACCAATCAGTGAGGAAGCTAATGATATTGATCATGAAACTTCAGATCAAGTTTCTACTGAACCTCGTAGGTCTACCAGAGTAAGATCCGCACCAGAGTGGTACGGTAATCCTATTCTGGAAGTCATGTTACTTGACCATGATGAACCTACGAACTATGAGGAAGTGATGATGAGCCCAGATTCCGCAAAATGGCTAGAGGCCATGAAATCTGAGATGGGATCCATGTATGAAAACAAAGTATGGACTTTGGTTGACTTGCCCGATGATCGGCAAGCCATTGAGAATAAATGGATCTTTAAGAAGAAGACTGACGCTGATGGTAATGTAACCGTCTATAAATCTCGACTGTTGCGAAAGGTTTTCGACAAGTTCAAGGGGTTGACTACGATGAGACTTTCTCACCCGTAGCGATGCTTAAGTCTGTCCGAATCATGTTAGCTATTGCTGCATTTCATGATTCTGAAATTTGGCAAATGGATGTCAAAACTGCATTCTTGAATGGATTTCTAGAAGAAGGGTTGTATATGATGCAGCCAGAAGGTTTTGTTGATCCAAAAGGTGCTAACAAAGTGTGCAAGCTCCAGCAATCCATTTATGGACTGGTGCAAGCATCTCGGAGTTGGAATAAACGTTTTGATAGTGTGATCAAAGAATATAGTTTTATACAGACTTTTGGAGAAGCCTGTATTTACAAAAAAGTGAGTGGGAGCTCTGTAGCATTTTTTATTTTATATGTAGATAACATATTATTAATTGGAAATGATATAGAATTTCTTGATAGCATAAAGGGATACTTGAATAAAAGTTTTTCAATGAAAGACCTCGGTGAAGCTGCTTACATATTGGGCATCAAGATCTATAGAGATAGATCAAGACGCTTAATAGGACTTTCACAAAGCACATACCTTGCCAAAATTTTGAAAAAGTTCAAAATGGATCAGGCAAAGAAAGGGTTATTGCCTGTGCTACAAGGTGTGAAGTTGAGTCAAACTCAATGCCCGACCACAGCAGAAGATAGAGAGAAAATGAAAGATGTTCCCTATGCTTCAGCCATAGGCTCTATCATGTATGCAATGCTGTGTACCAGACCTGACATATGCTTAGCAATAAGCTTGGAAGGAAGGTACCAAAGCAATCCAGGAGTGGATCACTGGACAGCGGTCAAGAACATCCTGAAATACCTGAAAAGGACTAAGGATATGTTTCTCGTATATGGAGGTGACAAAGAGCTAGTCGTAAATGGTTACGTCGATGCAAGCTTTGACACTGATCCGGACGATTCTAAATCGCAAACCGGATACGTGTTTTTATTAAACGGTGGAGCTGTAAGTTGATGCAGTTCTAAACAAAGCGTCGTAGCGGGATCTACATGTGAAGCGGAGTACATAGCTGCTTCTGAAGCAGCAAATGAAGGAGTCTGGATGAAGGAGTTCATTTTGATCTAGGTGTCATACCTAGTGCATCGGGACCAATGAAGATCTTCTGTGACAATACTGGTGCAATTGCTTTGGCAAAGGAATCCAGATTTCACAAGAGGACCAAGCACATCAAGAGACGCTTCAATTCCATTCGGGACCAAGTCCAAGTGGGAGACATAGAGATTTGCAAGATACATACGGATCTGAATGTTGCAGACCCGTTGACTAAGCCTCTCTCACGAGCAAAACATGATCAACACCAAGACTCCATGGGTGTTAGAATCATTACTATGTAATCTAGATTATTGACTCTAGTGCAAGTGGGAGATTGAAGGAAATATGCCCTAGAGGCAATAATAAAGTTATTATTTATTTCCTCATATCATGATAAATGTTTATTATTCATGCTAGAATTGTATTAACCGGAAACATGATACATGTGTGAATACATAGACAAACATATAGTCACTAGTATGCCTCTACTTGACTAGCTCATTAATCAAAGATGGTTATGTTTCCTAACCATAGACATGTGTTGTCATTTGATTAGTGGGATCACATCATTAGAAGAATGATGTGATTGACATGACCCATTCCGTTAGCCTAGCACTTGATCGTTTAGTATACTGCTATTGCTTTCTTCATGACTTATACATGTTCCTGTAACTATGAGAATTATGCAACTCCCGTTTACCGGAGGAACACTTTGGGTACTACCAAACGTCACAACGTAACTGGGTGATTATAAAGGAGTACTACAGGTGTCTCCGAAGGTACATGTTGAGTTGGCGTATTTTGAGATTAGGTTTTGTCACTCCGATCGTCGGAGAGGTATCTCTGGGCCCTCTCGGTAATGCACATCATTATAAGCCTTGCAAGCAATGTGACCAATGAGTTGGTTACGGGATGATGCATTACAGAACGAGTAAAGAGACTTGCCGGTAACGAGATTGAACTAGGTATTGGATACCGACGATCAAATCTCGGGCAAGTAACATACCGATGACAAAGGGAACAACGTATGTTGTTATGCGGTTTGACCGATATAGATCTTCGTAGAATATGTAGGAACCAATATGGGCATCCAGGTTCCGTTATTGGTTATTGACCGAGAATAGTTCTAGGTCATGTCTACATAGTTCTCGAACCCGTAGGGTCCGCACGCTTAACGTTACGATGACAGTTTTATTATGAGTTTATAAGTTTTGATGTACCGAAGTTTGTTCGGAGTCCCGGATGTGATCACGGACATGACGAGGAGTCTCGAAATGGTCGAGACATAAAGATCGATATATTGGAAGCCTATATTTGGACATCGGAATCGTTCCGGGTGAAATCGGCATTTTACCGGAGTACCGGAAGGTTACCGGAACCCCCCGGGGGGTTATTGGGCCTACATGGGCCTCGAGGGAGAAGAGGGAAGGAGGCAGGAGGGGGCCGCGCGCCCCTCCCCTTCCTAGTCCGAATAGGACAAGGGAAGGGGGGCGGTGCCCCCCTTTCCTTCCCCTCTTCCTCCTCCTTCCCCCTTCTCCTACTCCAACTTGGAAAGAAGGGAGTCCTACTGCCGGTGGGAGTAGGACTCCCCCCTTGGCGCGCCCTCCTTGGCCGGCCGCCTCCTCTCCCCTGGCTCCTTTATATACGGGGGCGGGGGGGCACCCCATAGACACACAAGTTGATCTACGGATCGTTCCTTAGCCGTGTGCGGTGCCCCCCTCCACCATATTCCACCTCGGTCATATCGTCGCGGAGTTTAGGCGAAGCCCCTGCGCCGGTAGAACATCATCATCGTCACCACGCCATCGTGCTGACGGAACTCATCTCCATAGCTTTGCAGGATCGGAGGCCGGAGATCGTCATCGAGCTGAACGTGTGCTGAACTCGGAGGTGCCGTACGTTCGGTGCTTGGATTGGTCGGATCATGAAGACGTATGACTACATCAACCGCGTTGTGCTAACGCTTCCGCTTACGGTCTACGAGGGTACGTGGACAACACTCTCCCCTCTCGTTGCTATGCCATCACCATGATCTTGTGTGTGCGTAGGAAATTTTTTGAAATTACTACGTTCCCCAACACAAAACATGACACAGCGAAGGTGGGTATTGCCTGGGCACAAGCTTTTATGAGCACATCTTTGGCTGCCGTCGACATTAGCCTTTCCAACCAGCCTTGGATTCGATTCCACATGCGGTCCTTCAAGTATTCAAATATTTTGGTTCTGTTCCTGCCCACATACACCAGCAGCCCCAAGTACCTCTCTGATCTGGTCACATTTCCAATATGCAACTCTGCTAGCACCTGTTGTTTCTGCACCGCACCTGTGTTCTTGCTGAACATAACAGAAGACTTGTCATAGTTCACAATTTGTCCCGAGCACACCTCATACAGATTTAGCACGTTCTGCAGATGTATGGCACTCTCTCGCGAAGCTTTCATAAGTACCAAACAGTCATCTGCAAACAGTAGATGGTTTAAACTCGGGGCACCATTGCAAATACGTATTCCATTTAATCTTCCCTCCCTTTCCGCTCTATTAAGAAAGGAAGAAAAACCCTCGGCAACAATCAAAAACAGATACGGTGATAGAGGATCACCTTGACGGAGACCTCTTTGGGGCACCATCACATCTGTGCATTCTCCATTCACCTTAAATTTGTATGACACAGTGGAGATACATAGCATTACCAGCTTAATCCACCTCTCCTCAAAGCCGAGCTGGTACATCATCTTCTCCAAGAAGTCCCACTCCACCCTATCATATGCATTTCTCATATCTAACTTTACCGCAGCATAGCCATCTTTTCCCGTTCTCTTATTCTGCATGTAATGGGTACATTCATAAGCAAGCAAGATATTATCCATGATCAAGCGGCCTGGTACAAAAGCGCTCTGGTTTGGTGAAATGATGTCAGGGAGTATTTGTTTCAGCCGATTAGCGAGTACCTTCGAGATGAGTTTATACACCACATTGCACAGACTAATGGGCCTCAAGTCCTTCATGCTCTCCGGATTAAGCACCTTCGGTATGAGGACAACGCATGTATCATTCCAACCTTCAGGCATAGGACCCCCTAAGCACACTCAAAACTTCAATAATCACATTCTCTCCCACAATATCCCAAAAAAATTTATAGAAGATAGACGGCATACCATCCGGACCCGGGGCCTTTAGGTCTCCAATACTTTGCAAGGCGTCAACTACCTCCTTTTCTGTGAACGCCTCGCTGAGTAAGGCATTCATTTGCGGAGTCACTCGGGGGTCAACATGACCCAAGAGCTCCTCCGTCCTCGTACCTGCATGGGAGCTAAAAAGATTCAAAAAGTAGTTAGTCACCACATCTTTCATGGCCCCCTCTTCCTCCACCACCGTACCATCCTCCTTCTTCAACCTTCTAATCTTATTCCTTCGCTTTCTCTCTGATGTTGCTGCATGGAAGAATTTTGTGTTTCTATCCCCGCACTTCAACCAATGTACATGTGCCCATTGCCTCCAATAGGTTTCTCTTTGCTCCTCCAACCGGTTCAGCTTGAATCGCAACACCTCCACCCTCCTAACTTTCTCCGGCCCAATGTTATCACGTCTACACCGCTCTAACTCCTTTGTTCTGCAAATTCTCTTATCTAGGTCCCCTAGGATATTTCTACTCCAATCAACAAGGTCTGTCATCACTCCTCTTGTCACCTCTGCTACCTTCTTGTCACTGCCCGCCATCTCTCTCTCCCACTTGTTTCGAACTAGTTCTAGACACATCTCCTCTTCAAGCCATCTAGCTTCAAATCTGGGCTCCAAACTCCTCGCCGACCCCCTTCTTAGCTTAGCAGCTCCCTACAGCTCAATAATTATCGGGCGATGATCCGAGTGCCGAGGGTCTCCATTGATGACACGGAATGCTAGGAATCTGTTGCACCAAGTCTGCATGGCGACCGCCCTATCCAGTCTTTCTTTAATGTACCGGGAAGCATCATGACTGTGATTTCGCCAAGTGAAGGTGTCCCCCACAAAGCCGAGATCTCAAAGCTCATACACCTCTAGAGCCGCCTTAAACCGGTCCATGCAAGCTTGAAATCGAGGTGCTCCTCCATCCTTCTCCCATGAATGTAGAATCTCATTGAAATCTCCCGCACACAGCCAAGGCTTATTGCTTTGGTGTTTCAGGTTCCGCAGTAATTTCCACATCTTATCCTTTTCATCATGCTTTGATTCTCCATAAATCCCTATGAACCGCCAAACGAATCCGTTCGATTCAGTAATTTCCGTATCAATATGGTACCGAGAGACAAACCCAATTAGCTTGAGATTAACTTGATTCTTCCAAAACAAAGCCAGTCCACCACTCTGCCCCTCGCAGTCTTTTACAATCATATTGGTCATGCCCATCTTCCACCTCAACCATTCCAGCCTGCCACGCACCATCCTTGTTTCCGACAAAAAAAGCACATCGGGGTCCTCCTCCTTCTGGAGCTCCAAAAGGCTGCGAATTGCCGGGCCGTTCCCCAACCCCCGGCAATTCCATGAGATAAGCTTCATTGGTTCCCGCAGGGCTGTCCCGGCGGCCCCGCATCCTCACATTTCTTTATGCCTTCATCTCCCTCCTTGTCACTCCCCCCTCCCTTCGTCTTCTTTGGACCCCCCATAACATCAATATCCATGTCCTCTCCCTTCCTCTTCTCACCGATGACCACTGAAGCTGCTAGCCCCAAACTCTCCCTAGACACACGCTTAAACGTGTCGTTCCTGTTGGGGAACGTAGTAATTTCAAAAAAATTCCTACGCACACGCAAGATCATGGTGATGCATAGCAACGAGAGGGGAGAGTGTTGTCTACATACCCTCGTAGACCGAAGCGGAAGCGTTGACGCAACATAGAGGAAGTAGTCGTACGTCTTCCCGGTCCAACCGATCCAAGCACCGTTACTCCGGCACCTCCGAGTTCTTGACACACGTACAGCTCGATGACGCACCCCGGGCTCCGATCCAGCAGAGGTCCGGGGAGGAGTTCCGTCAGCACGACGGCATGGTGACGATCTTGATGTTCAACTGTCGCAGGGCTTCGCCTAAGCACCGCTACAATATGACCGAGGTGTAATATCGTGGAGGGGGGCACCGCACACGGCTAAGGAACGATCACGATGATCAACTTGTGTGTCTATGGGGTGCCCCCCTCCCCGTATATAAAGGGGGAGAGGAGGAGGGGGCCAGCCAAGGGGGAGGCGCGCCCTAGGAGGGGGAAACCTACTCCAAGTAGGTTTCCCCCCTCCCTTTCCTATTCCGAGAAGGAGGGGAAGGAAGGAGTGGGAGAGGGGGAAGGCAAGGGGGGCGCCGCCCCACCTTCCTTGTCCTATTCGGACTCAAGAGGAGGGGGCGCACCTCTTGCCCTGGCCGGCCCCTCTCTCTCTCTCCACTAGGGCCCATCAAGGCCCATTACTTCCCGGGGGGGTTCCGGTAACCCTCCGGTACTCCGGTTTTTCTCCGAAAACACCCGGAACACTTCCGGTGTCCGAATAAAGTCATCCAATATATCAATCTTTATGTCTTGACCATTTCGAGACTCCTCGTCATATCCGTGATCACATCCGGGACTCCGAACAACCTTCGGTACATCAAAATACATAAACTCATAAAGTAACTGTCATCGTAACTTTAAGCGTGCGGACCCTACGGTTCGAGAACAATGTAGACATGACCGAGACATGTCTCCGGTCAATAACCAATAGCGGGACCTGGATGCCCAAATTGGTTCCTACATATTCTACGAAGATCTTTATCAGTCAGACCGCATAACAACATATGTTGTTCCCTTTGTCATCGGTATGTTACTTGCCCGAGATTCAATCGTCGGTATCCAATACCTAGTTCAATCTCGTTACCGGCAAGTCTCTTTACTCGTTCCGTAATACATCATCTCGCAAATAACTCATTAGTTGCAATGCTTGCAAGGCTTAAGTGATGTGCATTACCGAGAGGGCCCAGAGATACCTCTCCGACATTCGGAGTGACAAATCCTAATCTCGAAATACGCCAACCCAACAAGTACCTTTGGAGACACCTGTAGAGCACCTTTATAATCACCCAGTTACGTAGTGACGTTTGGTATCACACAAAGTGTTCCTCCGGTAAACGGGAGTTGCATAATCTCATAGTCATAGGAACATGTATAAGTCATGAAGAAAGAAATAGCAACATACTAAACGATCGGGTGCTAAGCTAACGGAATGGGTCATGTCAATCAGATCATTCAACTAATGATGTGATCTCGTTAATCAAATAACAACTCTTTGTTCATGGTTAGGAAACATAACCATCTTTGATTAACAAGCTAGTCAAGTAGAGGCATACTAGTGACACTATGTTTGTCTATATATTCACACATGTATTATGTTTCCGATTAATACAATTCTAGCATGAATAATAAACATTTATCATGATATAAGGAAATAAATAATAACTTTATTATTGCCTCTAGGGCATATTTCCTTCAGTCTCCCACTTGCACTAGAGTCAATAATCTAGATTACATAGTAATGATTCTAACACCCATGGAGTCTTGGTTTTGATCATGTTTTGCTCGTGGAAGAGGCTTAGTCAACGGGTCTGTAACATTCAGATCCGTATGTATCTTGCAAATCTCTATGTCTCCCACCTGGACTCAATCCCGGATGGAATTGAAGCGTCTCTTGATGTGCTTGGTTCTCTTGTGAAATCTGGGTTCCTTCGCTAAGGCAATCGCTCCAGTATTGTCACAAAAGATTTTCATTGGACCCGATGCACTAGGTATGACACCTAGATCGGATATGAACTCCTTCATCCAGACTCCTTCATTGGCTGCTTCCGAAGCAGCTATTTATTCCGCTTCACACGTAGATCCCGCCACGACGCTTTGCTTTGAACTGCACCAACTGACAGCTCCACCGTTTAATGTAAACACGTATCCGGTTTGCGATTTAGAATCGTCCGGATCAGTGTCAAAGCTTGCATCAACGTAACCATTTACAATGAGCTCTTTGTCACCTCCATATATGAGAAACATATCCTTAGTCCTTTTCAGGTACTTCAGGATGTTCTTGACTGCTATCCAGTGATCCACTCCTGGATTACTTTGGTACCTCCCTGCTAAACTTATAGCAAGGCACACATCAGGTCTGGTACACAGCATTGCATACATGATAGAGCCTATGGCTGAAGCATAGGGAACATCTTTCATTTTCTCTCTATCTTCTGCAGTGGTCGGGCTTTGAGTCTTACTCAACTTCCCACCTTGCAATACAGGCAAGAACCCTTTCTTTGCTTGATCCATTTTGAACTTCTTCAAAACTTTGTCAAGGTATGTGCTTTGTGAAAGTCCAATTAAGCGTTTTGATCTATCTCTATAGATCTTAATGCCTAATATGTAAGCAGCTTCACCGAGGTCTTTCATTGAAAAACTTTTATTCAAGTATCCCTTTATGCTATCCAGAAATTCTATATCATTTCCAATCAATAATATGTCATCCACATATAATATTAGAAATGCTACAGAGCTCCCACTCACTTTCTTGTAAATACAGGCTTCTCCAAAAGTCTGTATAAACCCAAATGCTTTGATCACACTATCAAAATGTTTATTCCAACTCCGAGAGGCTTGCACCAGTCCATAAATGGATCGCTGGAGCTTGCACACTTTGTTAGCTCCCTTTGGATCGATAAAACCTTCTGGTTGCATCATATACAACTCTTCCTCCAGAAATCCATTGAGGAATGCAGTTTTTACATCCATTTGCCAAATTTCATAATCATAAAATGCGGCAATTGCTAACATGATTCGGACAGACTTAAGCATCACTACGGGTGAGAAGGTCTCATCGTAGTCAATCCCTTGAACTTGTCGAAAACCTTTTGCAACAAGTCGAGCTTTGTAGACAGTAACATTACCGTCAGCGTCAATCTTCTTCTTGAAGATCCATTTATTCTCAATTGCTTGCCGACCATCGGGCAAGTCAACCAAAGTCCATACTTTGTTCTCATACATGGATCCCATCTCAGATTTCATGGCTTCAAGCCATTTTGCGGAATCTGGGCTCACCATCGCTTCTTCATAGTTCGTAGGTTCATCATGATCTAGCAGCATGACTTCCAGAATAGGATTACCATACCACTCTGGTGCGGATCTTACTCTGTTTGACCTACGAGGTTCTGTATTAACTTGATCTGAAGTTCTATGATCATCATCATCAACTTCCTCACTAGTTGGTTTTGACGTCATAGAAAACGGTTCCTGTGATGTATTATTTTCCAACAAGGGAGTAGGTACAGTTACCTCATCAAGTTCTACTTTCCTCCCACTCACTTCTTTCGAGAGAAACTCCTTCTCTAGAAAGGATCCATTCTTAGCAACAAATGTCTTGCCTTCGGATCTGTGATAGAAGGTGTACCCAACTGTCTCCTTTGGGTATCCTATGAAGACACATTTCTCCGATTTGGGTTCCAGCTTATCAGGTTGAAGCTTTTTCAAATAAGCATTGCAGCCCCAAACTTTAAGAAACGACAACTTTGGTTTCTTGCCAAACCATAGTTCATAAGGTGTTGTCTCAACGGATTTTGATGGTGCCCCATTTAATGTGAATGTGGTTGTCTCTAAAGCATAACCCCAAAACGATAGCGGTAAATTAGTAAGAGACATCATATATCGCACCATATCAAGTAAAGTACGATTACGACGTTCGGACACACCATTACGCTGTGGTGTTCCGGGTGGCGTGAGTTGCGAAACTATTCCGCATTGTTTCAAGTGTAGACCAAACTCGTAACTCAAATATTCTCCTCCACGATCAGATCGTAGAAACTTTATTTTCTTGATACGATGATTTTCAACTTCACTCTGAAATTCTTTGAACTTTTCAAATGTTTCAGACTTATGCTTCATCAAGTAGATATACCCATATCTGCTTAAATCATCTGTGAAGGTGAGAAAATAACGATATCCGCCACGAGCCTCAACATTCATCGGACCACATACATCTGTATGTATGATTTCCAACAAATCTATTGCTCTCTCCATAGTACCGGAGAACGGCGTTTTGGTCATCTTGCCCATGAGGCACGGTGCGCAAGTACCAAGTGATTCATAATCAAGTGGTTCCAAAAAGTCCATCAGTATGGAGTTTCTTCATGCGCTTTACACCGATATGACCTAAACGGCAGTGCCACAAATAAGTTGCACTATCATTATCAACTCTGCATCTTTTGGCTTCAACACTATGAATATGTGTATCACTACTATCGAGATTCATCAAAAATAGACCACTCTTCAAGGGTGCATGACCATAAAAGATATTACTCATATAAATAGAACAACCATTATTCTCTGATTTAAATGAATAACCGTCTCGCATCAAACAAGATCCAGTTATAATGTTCATGCTTAACGCTGGCACCAAATAACAATTATTTAGGTCTAATACTAATCCCGAAGGTAGATGTAGAGGTAGCGTGCCGACCGCGATCACATCAACTTTGGAACCATTTCCCACGCGCATCGTCACCTCGTCCTTTGCTAGTGTTCGCTTAATCCGTAGTCCCTGTTTCGAGTTGCAAATATTAGCAACAGAACCAGTATCAAATACCCAGGTGCTACTGCGAGCTCTAGTAAGGTACACATCAATAACATGTATATCACATATACCTTTGTTCACCTTGCCATCCTTCTTATCCGCCAAATACTTGGGGCAGTTCCGCTTCCAGTGACCAGTCTGCTTGCAGTAGAAGCACTCAGTTTCAGGCTTAGGTCCAGACTTGGGTTTCTTCTCTTGAGCAGCAACTTGCTTGCTGTTCTTTTTGAAGTTCCCCTTCTTCTTCCCTTTGCCCTTTTTCTTGAAACTAGTGGTCTTGTTGACCATCAACACTTGATGCTCCTTCTTGATTTCTACCTCCGCAGCCTTTAGCATTGCGAAGAGCTCGGGAATTGTCTTATCCATCCCTTGAATATTATAGTTCATCACGAAGCTCTTGTAGCTTGGTGGAAGTGATTGGAGAATTCTGTCAATGACGCTATCATCCGGAAGAGTAACTCCCAGTTGAATCAAGTGATTACAATACCCAGACATCTTGAGTATATGCTCACTGACAGAACTATTCTCCTCCATCTTGTAGCTATAGAACTTATTGGAGACTTCATATCTCTCAATCCGGGCATTCTTCTGGAATATTAACTTCAACTCCTGGAACATCTCATATGCTCCATGACGTTTAAAACGTCGTTGAAGTCCCGGTTCTAAGCCGTAAAGCATGGCACATTGAACTATCGAGTAGTCATCAGCTTTGCTCTGCCAGACGTTCAACGTCGTCAGTTGCATCAGCAGCAGGCCCGGCACCCAGCGGTGCTTCCAGGACGTAATTTTTCTGTGCAGCAATGAGGATAATCCTCAAGTTACGGACCCAGTCCGCGTAGTTGCTACCATCATCTTTCAACTTTGCATTCTCAAGGAACGCATTAAAATTCAACGGAACAACAGCACGGGCCATCTATCTACAATCAACATAGACAAGCAAGATACTATCAGGTACTAAGTTCATGATAAATTTAAGTTCAATTAATCATATTACTTAAGAACTCCCACTCAGACAGACATCTCTCTAGTCATCTAAGTGATCACGTGATCCAAATCAACTAAACCATGACCGATCATCACATGAGATGGAGTAGTTTTCAATGGTGAACATCTTATGTTGATCATATCTACTATATGATTCACGCTCGACCTTTTGGTCTCCGTGTTCCGAGGCCATATCTGTTATATGCTAGGCTCGTCAAGTTTAACCTGAGTATTCTGCGTGTGCAAAACTGGCTTGCACCCGTTGTAGATGGACGTAGAGCTTATCACACCCGATCATCACGTGCTGTCTGGGCACGACGAACTTTGGCAACGGTGCATACTCAGGGAGAACACTTCTTGATAATTTTTAGTGAGAGATCATCTTAAAATGCTACCATCAATCAAAGCAAGATAAGATGCATAAAGGATAAACATCACATGCAATCCATATAAGTGATATGATATGGCCATCATCATCTTGTGCTTGTGATCTCCATCTCCGAAGCACCATCATGATCACCATCGTCACCGGCGCGACACCTTGATCTCCATCGTAGTATCGTTGTCGTTTTACGCCATCTTTTGCTTCTACGACTATCGCTACCGCTTAGTGATAAAGTAAAGCAATTACAGGACGTTTGCATTTCATACAATAAAGCGACAACCATATGGCTCCTGCCAGTTGCCGATAACTTCAGTTACAAAACATGGTCATCTCATACAATAAAATAAAGCATCACGTCTTGGCCATATCACATCACAACATGCCCTTCAAAAACAAGTTAGACGTCCTCTACTTTGTTGTTGCAAGTTTTACGTGGCTGCTACGGGCTTAAGCAAGAACCAATCTCACCTACGCATCAAAACCACAACGATAGTTTGTCAAGTTGATGTTGTTTTAACCTTCGCAAGGACCGGGCGTAGCCACACTCGGTTCAACTAAAGTTGGAGAAACTGACACCCGCTAGTCACCTGTGTGCAAAGCACGGCGGTAAAACCAGTCTCGCGTAAGCGCACGCGTAATGTCGGTCCGGGCCGCTTCGTCCAACAATAACGCTGAACCACAGTATGACATGCTGGTAAGCAGTATGACTTATATCGCCCACAACTCACTTGTGTTCTACTCGTGCATATAACATCAAACCATAAAACCTAGGCTCGGATGCCACTGTTGGGGAACGTGGTAATTTCAAAAAAATTCCTACGCACACGCAAGATCATGGTGATGCATAGCAACGAGAGGGGAGAGTGTTGTCTACGTACCCTCGTAGACCGAAGCGGAAGCGTTGACGCAACGTAGAGGAAGTAGTCGTACGTCTTCCCGGTCCAACCGATCCAAACACCGTTACTCCGGCACCTCTGAGTTCTTGACACACATACAGCTCGATGACGCACCCCGGGCTCCGATCCACCAGAGGTCCAGGGAGGAGTTCCGTCAGCATGACGGCGTGGTGACGATCTTGATGTTCAACTGTCGCAGGGCTTCGCCTAAGCACCGCTACAATATGACCGAGGTGTAATATCGTGGAGGGGGGCACCGCACACGGCTAAGGAACGATCACGATGATCAACTTGTGTGTCTATGGGGTGCCCCCTCCCCGTATATAAAGGGGGAGAGGAGGAGGGGCCGGCCAAGGGGGAGGCGCGCCCTAGGAGGGGGAAACCTACTCCAAGTAGGTTTCCCCCCTCCCTTTCCTATTCCGAGAAGGAGGGGAAGGAAGGAGTGGGAGAGGGGGAAGGCAAGGGGGGCGCCGCCCTCCCTTCCTTGTCCTATTCGGACTCAAGGGGAGGGGGCGCGCCTCTTGCCCTGGCCGGCCCCTCTCTCTCTCCACTAGGGCCCATCAAGGCCCATTACTTCCCGGGGGGGTTCCGGTAACCCTCCGGTACTCCGGTTTTTCTCCGAAAATACCCGGAACACTTCCGGTGTCCGAATATAGTCATCTAATATATCAATCTTTATGTCTTGACCATTTCGAGACTCCTCGTCATATCCGTGATCACATCCGGGACTCCAAACAACCTTCGGTACATCAAAATACATAAACTCATAAAGTAACTGTCATCGTAACTTTAAGTGTGCGGACCCTACGGTTCGAGAACAATGTAGACATGACCGAGACATGTCTCCGGTCAATAACCAATAGCGGGACCTAGATGCCCATATTGGTTCCTACATATTCTACGAAGATCTTTATCAGTCAGACCGCATAACAACATATGTTATTCCCTTTGTCATCGGTATGTTACTTGCCTGAGATTCGATCGTCGGTATCCAATACCTAGTTCAATCTCGTTACCGGCAAGTCTCTTTACTCGTTCCGTAATACATCATCTCGCAAATAACTCATTAGTTGCAATGCTTGCAAGGCTTAAGTGATGTGCATTACCGAGAGGGCCCAGAGATACCTCCGACATTCGGAGTGACAAATCCTAATCTCGAAATACGCCAACCCAACAAGTACCTTTGGAGACACCTGTAGAGAACCTTTATAATCACCCAGTTATGTTGTGACGTTTGGTAGCACACAAAGTGTTCCTCCGGTAAACGGGGGTTGCATAATCTCATAGTCATAGGAACATGTATAAGTCATGAAGAAAGCAATAGCAACATACTAAACGATCGGGTGCTAAGCTAACGGAATTGGTCATGTCAATCAGATCATTCAACTAATGATGTGATCTCGTTAATCAAATAACAACTCTTTATTCATGGTTAGGAAACATAACCATCTTTGATTAACAAGCTAGTCAAGTAGAGGCATACTAGTGACACTCTGTTTGTCTATATATTCACACATGTATTATGTTTCCGGTTAATACAATTCTAGCATGAATAATAAACATTTATCATGATATAAGGAAATAAATAATAACTTTATTATTGCCTCTAGGGCATATTTCCTTCAGTTCCTCCCCTTCTTACTCTTTTTTTTAAGGTATGAGCCTTCACCTCTGCATGCAGCTCCCCCTTTAAATCACTCTTTCCACCTCTCGCGGCGTCTATTGCTCCTCTCTCTACCCCTGCAGAAGGGCCCCCCTGCTTGTTTGGGACTGCCTTGTTTGTGGCTGCACTCACTGATCCTTCCGCTTCCTCCAAAGCGCCAAAACTCAGACATTTTTTGCTCTTATCCCCACTCTTTTCCTTATTTTGCTCGCTCGCTGGCAGTGTGATATTTAGAGGGCTTGTAACTTTAGTTTCGATCGTGCTCTTCTTTTCCCTGTCTCCCCCACTTCCACTTGATTTCTTCCAGGAATCCACATCACTCCTAGACCTCCCCTCGCTATTCAGCCATCCATACCTCCTGCCTGAACTGCCACCACTGTTTTCTCTCCAGTTTGTTCTTCCTGCCTCATTGACATGAGCTCTTTCCGACACATACTTCAGCCATCTTCCAAACTCAGCTTTCTGGCCCTTTCTCAGCCTGTTGCCGCACTCTCTGTCCACATGACCAAGCCTCCCACAAGTATAGCAGAAATCAGGCAAATATTCATACTCAAAATGGCACCAGAACCTCCCTTCCTCATCCTTTTTCGATCTCTCTCCATCGGTCATGCCTACCTCCATGTCACTCCCTGCTTCCCCCTCCTCCGGTTCCACATCCAGGTACAGTCCCCTCATGAGAGGTTCAGAGACTTTGATCTTCACTTTTACCCTCAAGCATTTATCCAATGCCGTCCCATCCTCGCCAGCATCAACCTCCATCAATTTACCTATTTCTTCCCCCAAGTCTTCCCCCACCTCCCGACACATCATTCCCAGCGGAACATTGTAGATTCTCACCCAGATCGGCACCGTGTCGAAAGTGTAATCCTCTATTGTTTTGCGAGGATCGAAGTCTTCCATAACGAGCAGCTCCTTGCCAAAGGTCCATGGGCCATTATCCACTGCTTTTCTCTTCCCCGCCTCCTGATGAAAAAGGAACAAGAATCGGTTCTCTCCCATCTCCTTCACCTCCAGCCTCTTCAGCGGGCACCAAATCTTGCCTAGCGCCAGCTCCATACCTCCTACATGTCCTAGTTTATCAGAGAACAACTTCCCCATTGCTTTAGCCACACTCCCCTTCTGCTCCGCCGCTCTCCTCCATCCGATTTTCACACCCCTCCTCTCAGCCTCTGAGAGATTCATGCGCTTCAACTTGTCTTCAACGCTGTCCATGGCTCCTGACCAACCTCGTGCTCCCCACACCTTGGAGATGGAAGGAAACGAACTATCCTGGAGGAACTAAGGGATGGTGGGGGTGTACGCTCGTGTGCACCGACACCCGGAGGCTGATCGGGGGTGGGGGGAGAAGAGAACAGCAAGGGGACAACCACCGCGGGGGGAGATAGGAGAGGATCGGAGGGGGGGGCGACCAGATCGACCCGCCGCCGGCGAGAGGAGTCGCCAGGGGCGAGGAAAAACTAATCGCTCTGCTTGTCGCCAACAGGGACCCCACCGTCACACAGGGGACGGGCCGTAACTTTAGTTTCAGGAGTTTCTAGTCTTGTGTGGAAGTGATCTCGGCCGGTTTGTGGACGTGGGGAATAGGTGTTGGTCGGTATTTATAGGTGGCATCGCTTCAGTAGGTTTTTGGGGCAATATCGCTGCGGGATGCGCCGAAGTTGACGAAACTCGCTTCAGATGTAAGCAAAGTAAAAAAGTAGTAGTACTCCGTGGTGTCAACCGTGGTTTTCCCTGTTGTCGGCCGCGTCGCACAAGGGTGTTGACAGCAACGGCGGCGTCTCATGCCGAAGAATTTTAATACGCGCAGAATATGCGTAGGTGCGACGGCATGGAAACATTGACACTTAGGACATCTTCAACAGTTTATATATTAGCTTGTTGGTAAAACATGACATGTCATCAACCAACATCTTAACATACAACAATTTTAATGGATGTATCTAGTTTACCCAATAGGATGTGAAATAGTAAATAAGGTGCTCTCTCATTCAACATTGGAGCTTGTGCAAGGGGTGTTGGTTCGTGTATATACAACCTTCCTCTTTTCCCTCATTTATTATATGACACATCATCAAAAATCCTATGTGGCAAAGTCTACCAACAACTATCTTACAACCGTTGGAGATGCCCTTATCGGTCATCGGTCAAAAGAGTAACGACGGCTGACGTCGTAGTCGGCGTATGCGCACCGTACGCCTAGCTCAAGGCCCCTATTTTTCCTCCTCACACGGTTTACAAGTTTGCTGCAGCTGTTGGATCTGGAACCTGCAAGCAGCTCCAAAGCTGACCGTCCGTGTATCGGTGGGACCAGTTCACCGATAGTGAAGCGGGAGGCGGCCATCAAAACATGTCCATATTCATTTTAAAACAAATTTGAACAAACTTGAAGAATTTTACCAAACATGACGGATTTCAACATAATTTTGGATATAATAATTTGCATAAATGGATGTTATTTTGACCGTTTAACTAAAAATAAAAATAAAAACACCCTAGGTGTCTAACTTGTAGCATACGACAACGTCATACACTTGGCCGCCCTTACAGCCGCACCGTCATCACCGTCCTTCCGGCGGTGGAAAGACTCGGGCCGCAACAGCCTTGCCAGCTCGCCGCTTGGCCCTCGCGGAGGAGTCGTTTCGCTTCCTCCTGCACCGTGCGGAGGGCCTCCGTTGCCAATACCGACCCGGCTCGCGGGGTCCCTGGCGGCGGCCTTGGCCCTGCCGGCATTGGCGGAGGTGCCGCTTAGCGCCAGTCCTTGCCAATCTTGGCGAGCTCCCCGTCGAGGCAGCGGCTCCGACTGCGCCTGTCGTAACGCCGACACCGGCTACGGCTCCAGCTGCTCCTTCACCATGGCGGCGTTGAAATGCGTCTACGCCTGCTCCATGGTCAAGCCAGCATGGAACGACACGGGCAAGGACGCCAAGTCGTTGTCGGAGGCTGTCTTCATCGTCAAGTCATCGCCGGAGACCTCCAGGGAGCTGGCCCACAGGCCAGCCTCTGTCCGCTTCGCACAGCGGCCCTGGGAGCCGTCCACAAGGGCAGTCAACTCATCCTTCTACTTCATTGAGAAGCTCTCCTACAATGCGCTAGAGCTTGTGGTCATGGCGGGAGGTGGTGCATAGAGGAGGATGTGAAGCAAAACGAGGTGTAGTGCGGTTTTTGCCGGGCGTGGCCTCATTTAAATAGCGGATGCCAGCCAGGGCAAGAAGCGGGTGTGTTAATACGGACGCCGAAGTTGGTTTCTCTGCCTGCATCTATGTTTAATGACGTTGGCGAATGGCGGCGACCCATTTAAATGCGGCAAATATCAGTCCCGTCTTGTCACATCTCTTCGGTATTGAACAGGTGTGGGCACTGGCACGCGGCATGGGCGATGCTCTCGGCGGCCGCACCGGTTCAATGTCGGCATCAGTGAGAGGTTGCGTCCGCTCTGTGCCGGCATGAATGCAGCGCTGACACTCTAAAGCGGCGCTGCGTGGCAACTGCTTCGCTTGAGAATGTGCGCGAGCAAGGGAGAGAGTTTTGGATGGGTCACACGTGACAACAATCCGAATGTTCATAAAGCCCCTTGGTTTACCTTCATTTGCAGGAAAACGGACATCCAGACCGGGCTGCAAACTGATGGGATATCGCATTGAATGATAAAATGGGTCCCAACACATTCAGACGATTTGAGAGTGAGTGTTGGAGACCCCCTTTGGCAGAAACGTGATGGTTCTAACTAATTATCTAGAGGTCGTTATTTCATCATATGCCCGACATTTTACTCGTATGAAAATAGTACATAAACACATTGGTGAGAAAATTGTTAACGGGTAGCTGCTTTGCTAGCTGGCAAGTAGAGGATTAATAGGCTAATCGGTAAATTAATCGATCAAATAAGCGATTTAATCGGATGATTTATCAGTTTTTATCGGCTACTCGATGACTCTACTTGGATCAATTCTTAAACAGTGATAAATGTCTCTGTAAATAAATACACAATTAGGTAGATATAGCTGAATGCCATTGAGGCTTCAGCATTAATACTCACTTCTCGTTTTGAAAATAAAACAAAAACATTATCCTCACTCTCTTAATGCCTGGTTCACTCTGTAACATACACTAGTACAAACAGAATCGGTCAGGCAGCTCTGGCCAGCTCCCGGTCCACGGCCACCTTGAGAAAGCTCCCCTCCTCGACCACCATCTGCACTGGCATGAATCCGAGCCCGTTGGCCACGGCGAGCATGACCTCCTTCATCTCCGCCCGGAACTCTTGCCGGTCCACCGCGCCGTTGCCGTCACGGTCAAAGCGCGCGAACAGACCGCGGTAGAGCTTTGCGAGCTCGTCGGGACCAACGGCACCGGCCTCGTCGATCCCGAAGTGCTTCTCGAGGACCCGGAGGCTCATGATCTCCCGGGCCATCTCGGGGTAGGAGAGGAGGCCGTCGTGGTCGGCGTCGAGCGCAGCGAAGCGGCCGTCGACGGAGTCGTTGAAGGCGCCCTCGTCCTCTACGAAGCTCTGCACCGTCCTCCCGTCCAGGATCTCCACGCTCATCTTCAGAAGCTCTCTGTGCCTACAGACGCTAAGTTTCAGAAGTTTTTGCGTCGTGTGTTGTGTGATGTGATCTCTGTTGGTTTGAGGAAATGTAAAGATGTGTTGGCACCTATTTATATCTGGCGCACTGCGGGAACGTGTTGGGTTCATGCTGATAACTGTGGTGTTCGCTGGTGTCGCCGTGTCGCACCACGGATTTGACAGCAACGGCGGCGGCGAGTTTTAATACGCGGGGACGGCGTGGACGGCGGTGCGCGCGCTCTGGAAAGCTCGCGAAGCAAAAGGCCGTGCTGCGTTGACTGCTAAAGCGAGACCGCTCGTTCAAAGAGTGGCGACGTGGTGCTCGTCGCACGCACGCGCACCGGGCGCCCATAGAGCCTGAACACCCCCTGTTGTTTTCTTCCACCGACGGCAGCAACTGGGTTTGGATGGTACGCGTGTTCAACAGACGCCTTACCACTTGATTAACAAATGTACCTCACGCTTCTGCCAGGATGGTTTTGTACCGACATTGCGATACCACGCTGGCCACCGGTTTCTATCGTCCATTAGTGGCTATAATTTGGAGAATCTTCTCCTCTCGTTTCTGTGCTTTGGAGCATCTCGAGCCGATTCCCTAAAAGCATAGAGGAGGAAACATAGAGTTAGCTATAGTGGAGTAAATTTGGTCGGATCTAGGCGAACTCTTAAATTTAATGGAGCAAGTTTTTATTTTTGTCAAATTCTTTTCATTTTCGGCCACCGAAATAAACTTGACTATATATTAGCACACATATAAAAACCAAACATAATAAATAAGTTCCACACAATTTATGAATATTACAGATTCATAGTTTACAAATTAAATTATTCAAATTCAAACACAGCGAATGATTCAAATGAAGTACATAGGATGATAAAATCACAACTACGAAGTGTTATGGAGATGTCATTGATGCTTAACAAATCATGTTGGAGCTGGTTATGAAATTCTAGGTTCTCGATCCTCGGATGCGCTTCAAGTAGTGCCTGAATCTTATTTGGATCGTGCTCTCGCTCAACCGGATCCCCATTGGTAATGTACCGAATGTTCTCAGGCGGTTCACTCTCATCTTCAATGATCATGTTATGCAAGATGATACAACAAGTCATGATTTGCCATAGAACCTTAGAGTTCCAATACTCGGCAGGGTCATAAATGATTGCAAAGCGCTTTCTGATTTGGTGAGGTATGCGGTTGCCGGGGCGGCGGCCCCGGATTTGGTGGTGGCAGCTTCAGCCAGAGGGCGGTGAGTGTCTGGATGTGGCGGATCAAGGGATCCCCTGGCCAGATCGGAGTCAAACGGCAGGCGGACCCAGGTTCTGGCAGCGCTGCGGCTGCTGTCCTGGTGGTCGTGCAGGACGGCCTCAGCAAGGGCAGGCACTGGAGGGAGGTGCTCTGCGAGGTTTGGTGGATAGCGGTTCGTGGCCGGCCGGTTCGGGCAGTTGGTGGTCGAGCTTCACCAGGATAAATCCTATCTCCGGCTTTGCTGGATACGACGACGGCGACGCCCGCGGGCGTCGTGCTCTTTCTTGGAAGCTTCGCTGATGTGTGCTGCTCCTCCCCTCCTCCCCGTGGCCTTGGCTCCGAAGGGAAACCTCAGATCTGCAAGATTGGGCGATGAAGGCGTCTTCACGTCTTCTACCTCCTTGAGGGCATCGTCTCAGAGCCGGCTACAATTGGAGATTTCTTGGGCGGTGGACAGCGGCATCTTCGTCGCGTGGTTTGCTGAGGCGGCCGTTTCAGGGGCGCTGATTTCTGTTTGGTAATGATGATGGCGTCGTGAGGAGCATGGGTCGCGACTCGGGCTTCGGTAGTCGGGTCTTCCCGGCATGTCCGAGGTGCTCTTCAGTGGGTTGCTTGGTTGCTTTGAAGTCGGAGCTACCGTGGAGAGTCCAAGTGGCGACGATGACAGGTGCTCGTTGGTCGTTTGCGGCGGGCACAGTCGGCGCAAGTCCTGCCTCAGGCGATGCTCGTCATCAAAGTCGGAGCTGTTAGTTGTTTGTGCGTGTGGTCATCTGTTGGCATGTGCCGTCGTGTCTTCTATTGCACGTCGGTGGCCAGGCTGGCCGGTGGTGCCCATGAATTTGTGGGTTGGATGTATCGGTTTTAGCCCGGTTTTCCGCCAATTAACTGGGCAATCCTCACTTCTTCTTAATCAATGAAAATGGCAAGTCATTTGCCTTGTTTCAAAAATAATAATTGCAAAGCGCTTCTGAAGCACACCAAAAGCTCTCTCCACATCCTTTCTACTCCCTCTGTTCCTAAATATAAGCATTTTTAAAGATTCCAATACAAACTATATACGGAGCAAAATGAATGAATCTACATTGTAAAATATGTATATATACATCCATATGTAGTCCTCGTTAAAATATCTGAAAAGGCTTATATTTAGAAACGGAGGGAGTAGTATACTCTTGACGTGTCGCAAAGTGACAACTTTTGTTACCTTTTGGTCCAAAATTGTTTTGATAAATGTGGTCCATAGAGGATAGATGTCATACGCAAGATAGTACCCCATCATGTACTCATGACCATTCCCTGTATAGTTGCAAAAGGAAGCATCTCTCCCAACAAGCCTAGCAAACAATGGTGATCTCGAAAGCACATTAAATTAATTGTGTGAGTTAGGCAATCCAAAAAATGAATGTAAAATTCATAGATTCTCCGATGCAACGACCTCAAAAATGATCGTGTGATTGTTGTTGTGGCCTTTGTACGAACCTTTCCACCTTGCAGGACAATTCTTTCAGGTCCAGTGCATACAGTTAATTGATCCAAGCATCCCTAGTCATCCTCTTGCTTCACTCTCTGTCGTAAGCCTCTGGATGTCTTGCTCGTTCGGTGCCCTCAAGTACTCCGGCCCAAAGATATTAATCACTGATGTTGGAGATGCCATTGATGGCCTAGCTGGATTATCTTCTTGTGCCAGCGCCACCACCATTTTTCATTCTTAGGAAGATGGACCCACTTCTGGTTTTTTCTTATAACAGCTTCCGATGAGTTTTTTTTCTTTTTATTTTTTATTTTTGTTGTTGGTTTTATTTGATCCCTTAATTTTCAAAAATAAAAATATTCTAAAATTTCATGAACCTTTGAATATTTTATAAATTCATTAATGTGTTTTAAATCACTTTTGAATACAAATATATTTCAAATTTCATGCATATCTTAGATTTTTGTGAATATTTTTAAAAATCATGAATCTATTTTTAGTCCACAAATAATCTAAATTTATGATCATTTCTAAATTCATAAACATTGCTCTAAATTTTTGTGAACATTTTCTGAATTCTGGATGCATGTTGAATTTTTGTAACTATCGAGCGGCATACAAATACAAATTGTAGGCGACCAAGCGAGTACACTAATTTGGACCTAACATCTAAGAAAAACAAAGTAACTGTTATGACTAAGAATTACAATGAAATCTCTTGAAAACACTTTCTTCAAGGCGTCAATCTGTGTTCGAAGAAATACTCCAAAGACTTTGATAAAGAGGCTGCAATTAGGCTGGAGCAACGATGTTGTCACTCCTTCACCCGTACGAACATTACCAATAATGGTTCTTGAAAGCGTCTTGAGTCGCCCATCCAAAAAGATGGGAAGCCTTGATCAACGAACATACTTGGGCTAGGGATGATCCCCTAGAAGTGAAGGCCGTATAATCACTATATATTCGTCACGGTGTCGATGAGAGATTTCACCTCCACAAAGAATCAGAACAACAAAAATGGCTTGACACAGCAACATAAACTCCTCAGATCTAAATAATCGGATATGCGAGAACAGAAAACTCTCTAATCTCATGGCACCACCAAAAGAACGAGAGAAAATTTATTATCACAAAACTATAATGATCACTAGACGATGACGAAGGACATAGAGGTCTTGAAGATCCGAGGTCCCCCCCCCCCCCACCTCTCAGTGTCAAAATGGCGGCCGGAGGCGAGGGGACTTAAATTTTTCAGATGACGGCGGCGGCACGAGAAACTCTAACAATGAAAGAGACTTGCCGAAACAAATGGTCTCGTAAGTGAACGATGAGCCGGCGTACTGGGTCGGGGCCTAACCGCGTGTTATGCCCCAATAGGACCTTGAAGGCGTAAAATAATATCAAGGGCTATATTTCGCCCAACCGGACTGTTTCTTCCATCTCGGTGATTTTCTCCGTCCCACCTATAGATACTGGGCCGGGCCATATTCACCGATGTTTCTTTAGCTGGATTTCAATAGCGTTCGCTGGGTTGGTTATCTTCGGGTTTTTTCTTTCCATTGTTTTTATTTCTACATTGATTTTTACCAGTATTTTGTTTTTCGTTTCATTATTGTTCTCGGTTTCGCTGATTTATTATTTTATTTGTTTTTCTGTTTTTCCTCCCCAGTTTTTTGTTTCTTTTTCAGTTTTCCTTGGTATTGGTCTTTTCTGTTTCATTTTTTCCGGTTTTTCTATCCTTTTCTTTTTTTATTAGTTTTATTAACATATGGCAACTTATTTTCAGTACCCAATATACATTTTTTGGTGTGTACATGAAACATTTTTGATTAGTACTTGTTCAACAATTTTTCAAATACACAATCTACATTTTTTCATACATGTTTCGGAAAACATTCAAACGTCAACATTTTTTCTGGCAACAACCATTTTTCTTAACAATGTGAACATTTTCCTAGAGTGTATACATATTTTCTGTAAATATCACTAACATTTTCTTTTGAAAAACGAGAACATTTCTATAAAATGTCCCGTACATTATAAATGGTATGGAACTTTTTATACTCCAAATAATTGTTTTTGACTTTGTATTAACATTTTCCAAATATTTCACATACATATTTTTGAAATGGAGGTACAATTTATTTAATTGCGCTAACATTTGTTTTTTGCACATGTTTAGCATTATTTAAGTACGGGATTATATACATTTTTTCATATATATATTTTTGATGTCTTCTTTTCTCATACATATTTATACATTTCTTGTAAACGTCAAGAACATTTTCTTATGCACATATAACATTTTTGTAATACATGATTAAATTTTTTTATATAATATCATGTATACTTTCTTGAAACACGTGAACTCATTTTTTTCACACACAATTTTTTTGAATGATACCAACATTTGTTTTAAAATTAGGCTAATAAATTTGTTCACTGCTTGAACATTTTCCAAAATTACTATTTTGAAAATTTTAATAACATTTAAAATTTGTGTATTTTGGTAAATATAAAAAACAAA
The DNA here is from genome assembly GCF_018294505.1 of Triticum aestivum. Lineage (NCBI taxonomy): Eukaryota > Viridiplantae > Streptophyta > Magnoliopsida > Poales > Poaceae > Triticum > Triticum aestivum. The sequence continues at coordinate 445,812,655 of NC_057807.1, read as the reverse complement.
AAGCAAAAAAATGAACTGATGAAAAACAGCAGAAAAACGAACTAACCTGGAAGCTACTTGGGTTGGCCCATTAGTACCAAAGCTCGACGTGAGCGTGTGCTCAGTCTCGTGCTAAGCGACATATAGTTGCGCCGCAGAATAAGAACTCTCACACATCGCCCCATATAGTTGATGAGTGTTAATTTTACACTCCTCTAACCTGAGTTTAAACCATAATATTTCATTAAAATCGAGATATTCGCTCCAATATTACCACTAATGACAAATGAATGCAAAGGATTTAATCTGATCTTTATTTTGTTTTCACGGGAAATGGGCTATTTATGCATGAAATCAAGTCATACATGGAAAGGAATAAAGTGAAGATAGAGGAGATCAAGTGGGAGGCACAACACAGGCGCCATAGCAAAAGACGACGCTTCATACGACCGCGCCCGCTCGTATAGGCGGTCATATGGCGTGCCAACAAAGGCTTTCAATCCATTTGAACAACTTTTATAAAGGGCCCGACACCAAATGAGCAACAGAACATCGCACAACAATCCACACATCGTGATCTTCCCAAAAGCTATCTCCATCAACCCTAGGCACCGCCATTTTCCCATCACCATAGCCACAACTTTTGTCACCATCATAGTTCTCAACCATGTAGTCATTGTTGTAATCGTGTATCACATACGGCATCCATTATAAGACATGTTATCAATCAATCAATCTTCATGATGAGTTCTTCGTGCGATCTGATCTCCATGTGTCAGTAGTTCGATACAGTCATCGGTTGAGGCAAGGGCCTTGCAACCCAATGTATTTGTGGATCGATGAAACTACTTCGAATTGACGTCATGTATGTGTAGCATAAAGTTGCTCCATAGTTGTCTCTTGTCTCGTTCACGTTCTTCATCCCTGCAGGTACGCAGGATCATGGTTCATGGAGAGTGGGTCCCAGATAGGCTAAGGGCAGGGAGACCGTGAAGTGTTACTCTCAACACCAATGACAAAAAGTTTTAGTATGGTAACACGGATCCTTTCCTTGGGGATTCAAGAGGTGTTGTTATTAAATGCCCAATGCTTTTGTCCATTTATTGCTATCTTAATTACACGGGGCAACTCCGTGCGATGGATAGGGCCTTCGGTTGGACAACTAACTCTTGATACATGACGCATGCTGGTTGAGACGTAATTTGGACACATTCCCCCTTTCGATAGTAGCAAGCACATCTTGATAGATGACTTTCAGAGCACAAATTAAGACATGATGATCCTGATACAAATATATGGTTGTAAGCATAAATCCTCATACCCATGTCTATTTTTAATATAAGTGTTTTTAGTGTCAGCTTGATTTAGGATCTGATCAGAAGTTAGAATTTAATTCTCTTGCAAAAACTTGTTAGAAACCCTTACTTAGAGGGCACCACGTCTCTTGGGTTCGATAACTCAGGGCCACCTCTAGGGAAAAGGCGAGAATCCTTTCTGCTCCTTTACCGGATTACTAAAGGGACTAATCAATAGTCACACTAAGGCCCTGTTCGACAAAATCTCCATGGAGCGGAGCGTCCTCTCAGCCACTCCCCAAACTAGAAATGGATGTTGCTCCGCTCTGGTGTAGAGTTGGAGAGCGGAGAGAGTCCGAACAGCCTCTAAGTTACAAAGTCTCTAGCACTCGACCAAAATGTGTGCCGAAAGATAGAGAGAGAGGAGGGGTAGGGTTGGGAATACAAACTACCGCATGCGGACTACTCGCTAATGATGTTGGCCAAGCTCAAAGCACCCGCTTGCGCCCATAGCCGAGCTTCATCCTTGATGAGTTATAGTCACCTTTTCGCGTGAAGTGCGCAGAGTTTTGTATGTTCTTCTTTTCATATTTTTCTCCCTTTTTACTTTTCTTTTTCTTTTTTACCTTTAAATTTTTTAGAGTATACTTGTTGGACTTTTAATTACCCATTATGTTTGAATAATTCCTTCCATTTGTAGGAAACATACATGATTTTTTTTCAAATTGTGTGATCATATATTTAGAGGTGAAAAAGTGACAATTAAAACCCATCCATGTTTTAGTTTTGTTGAATTTTTCCCTTGAAAACCACCTCATGTACTGCACGCCTACTGGCTTACCCAATTAAATCATATTTTTTTTTGTAAGTCGATATGTACTATTCAGTTTGTAGCTAAAGTACAGATTTTCACATGTAACCATAGTAATAGTAGAATAGCATGTAAATCACTTTGATTGCATACAAAGTATTTGCAGCCTCATTGTAATGCATTGTGAATTATCTAATTTCTCTCTTATTTAAATACAGTAACATGCAAGGTTTCATATTTTGTCCTTTATTTCTTCCTCCCATCCAATCGACCTCCGTTTTCGGGTTTGCCGATGAAAACTGCCTCACTTGCCCCACGTCTTATTGTCTTAAAAATCTATGTTTTCTTTGATAAATCATTAAGTGTTAATTCAGTTGGCAGCTAAAGTACATTTTTATGCATCATTTTATTATTAATGTGATCACGATGAAGAAAAAGGTTGAGAGCATCTCCAGTGGACTTCCTATTCCCCGAAAAAAACACCTATAGGGAGAGTTGAGGTAACAATCTGCTCCAGCAGTCTCCCTATTCCCAAAAAGAAATTTGGATCTCTCCTTAAAAACACACCATCTCTCTCAAATAGAGGGAGAGTTGTAACTCTCTTTATAATTTTTTTAAGAGAAAAATTCACTGCAGGTCCTCATACTCGTAGCGCTGGCCGCATTTCTCCTCGTACTTGCAAATACCCAAAATACAGTCTTACAACTTGTCTCAGGTGGTCATCTATGGTCCAAAATACCATTTCCTCTACGTACCTGCTGACTTGGCGGTTGACTGGCGCGTCCACGCGGGCTTTGACCGCCAGCTCATCACCAGACGCCCTCAGCGGGGGAATGCTGTTTTTTTTTTGCAAAAACGACGATGTTTGTCCCCCCGCCTGGTCGGACCGCGCCTCACCTGGCCGCCACTCCTGGTCAGATCGACCGCACGGCACCACCTGATCGGACTGACCGCACCGCACCGCACCTCTCCCTTCTCGAACCCTAGTCGCCGTCGCCACCTCCACCGCCGTCGCCGCAGCCACCACCGCCTGGATCTGCTGCCACCTCTCGCCGACAGCATGTCATCTGCGAGATCCTCCCGCTCCAGTCCGCACTCTGGTCCACGTGGCCGCTCTGTTGAGGTGCCACTGGTCGGATGCCCCGATTGTAGCGAACCTGTCAAGTGCTACCACTCTAGCACCAATGAGCACGATGGCTGGGTTTTCTACAAGTGCACCCACGACAATGTAAGCTTCAGTCTTTTTCTGTTCGATTCATGAATCTGCCATGTTTAGTAGCCATGTTGTGCTCAGTAGCCATGATGGGTTAACTAGCTGTGATGTGCTTAGAAGTTAACAGGTTAACTGAATGTTCAGTAGCCATGATGTGCTTAGAAGTTAACAGGTTAACTGAATGTTCAGTAGCCATGAATCTGCCATGGTTAACTGAATTTTAGTCCTTAACTGAACATTTTTTCATGTTAACTGAACTTTGTCAGTCATTTTCATACATTGCATTTCTTTGGTTGTAGGTCACTTGTGATTTCTGTTGCTGGGAGATGGAATATGTGCAACATCTGGTTGAAACTAGGGTTCTTGTTGGTATTGCTGTTGTAGATGCAATTGGTGTAGCTGAGGACATGAGGGAAGAGCTTGAGAGTAAGATGACTGAGTGGATGGCAGGAAGAAACTTAGCTGGAAGGGCCTTGGCTGGAAGAGCATTGCAGGCAGGGTGAATTTTGACAACCCTAGTGAGAAAAACCTTGCTACCAAGTAGCAAGTTGCTATGCTTCTTGGATTAGGTAGAGAGATCCTGCTAGTGCTAAAGCTTCTTATGGCTAGTGTTGTGGTGCTTTGTGTGATGTCTTTCATCTTTATTGTGAAGAAGTGAGATGTTGATAATTTAGTAGGTGGCTCAACTGAATATGTATCTATGGTTGTAATGGATATGATGTTATTTTTGGCTGTATGGTTGTAATGGATATGTATCTATCAAGTAATATGAATGTTTCAGTGTCAATGTTGAATCTTCCAATTTGTTGTCAATATTCAGTTAACTTTGTCTTCTTTGAGCTCTCTGAGCTGAACTTTGTCTTTGTCTTTTCTGAGCCAACATGTATGTGGAGAACAATATAGCCAAAATTTTATGTTTACACAACAAATCATTATATGGAGAAAAAAACATTTAACTGAACTTAACTAAAAAAAGATTCAGTTAAATGAGCTTGATTGATATGGCCAAAATGTAACTGTACTTAACTGAACAAAGATTCAGTTAAATGAGCTTGATTGATATGGCCAAAATGTAATTGAACTTAACAGAACAAAGATTCAGTTAACTGATTGGTCCACAACCACCAGATCCACCTTTTTTCATCTTGATTGGTATGAAATGTAAAGAGTAAATGAACTTAAATGAAGTTTACACCCATGCACATTGGCACCCTACAACTTGCATTGTACGTTTGCCTTTGGTCCACAACCACCAGATCCACCTTTACTTCCTCCCTAGCCACAAGTATCTCTCTTCCACCACCAGATCCATCACCACTCGTTCCCCTTCTTCTCTTCTTCCTCCAGCGTCAATCATGGTGTCATGGGATGATCTCCCTAGCTCTTCTGGAGATGACGTTGTTACCAGCAAGGTTGGTCATCTCCTCCTCGTCTCCTACTAGTGTTACCAACAGCTAGGGTTTTATTTCTTCATTGTGAATCCAATCTGGATTTGTTTTAGGCTCCTGCCACAATCTTCTGTGAGGAATGGAGAGGCCTGGCCACAGATTTGCCTAGTTTTACATGTCAGCATGGAACTTTGTGTGAGAAGGTTGTGGCATTTGAATCTGTTGATACTGGCAGGAGGTTCCTAACCTGTTCCCAGAAGGTTAGTACAAATTCATTCACACTGTCAAAAGTTTAAAAAGCTCAGATTTTAGTTATTTTTCAGTAGTCAATTTGTATGCCATTAAAGTGCTATGTGTAGTTAACTGAAATTTTTTGAGTAGTTAACTAAATTTCTTGATTAGTTAACCGAATTTATGTTTCTTCTAAATTCATAGGAAGTACCTAGCTGCAACTATGTGGAGTGGGTTGACCCTGAGTGGCCTGATGCTATGAAGATGAGCCTAGCTAGGATATGGAGCATGTATGAAGAGGAGACAAAACAGAATCTCAGACAAAATGTTTCGAATGCTGAGGAAAACTTGAAGATTATGGAAGAGAAGAAGAAGTTGGAAAAAGAGCTTAGCAATTTCAAACTTGATTTTGCTAATCTGGTGGCTGAGAAGGAGCAGGTAATTAGCCAATTAGGCAGCACACAAATTGCTATGGCTGATCTTAGGGAAGAGCTTGAGAAAAGGAAGATGAATGACAAAACAGTAACAAGCATGCATCAGGTATTCAAGGCTAAGGCAGAAAAAGAAAGAGATCAAGTGATGCAGGAGAGGGACCAAGTCATTGGAGAGAGGGATAAGTTAAAGCAAGAGAAGAGAAAGCTTAAATACATGATTTGTGACTTGTTCAAACACAAAGAGGACACCAAGTAGAAGATAAGGAAGCTTAAGGGGATGCTGGGTGATTTTGATTGAGCTGATGTTGTACTACATGCTGAATGATTTAACTAATTTATAGTTTCCAGATGTTGTATTGATGTTGTACTAGATGCTTAATGAATTTGATTGAAGTGATGTTGTACTAGATGCTCAATTTCTAGTTTGATGTTATTCAAGTGAATTTGTTTATCCAGCAGCTAACCACATATGCATAGATAACAAATTTCCAGTTGCAGAACTAAATTTTGAATGACATAGATAATAACTGCAAGAATTCATTTAGTTGATGTTTATTTGGTGCTGACAAAAGACAGAAATGCTTAACTGAATGTTGAAAACATTGAGTTAAATGTCAACACTCAGTTAGTTGACAACATTCAACATACCTAACAATGATAGCAACGCTGAAACAATTGCTCAACATAGTAACTGACAACAATTGAAGATGACAACAACAATAAAAACAACACTTGCTCAACATAGTAACTGACAACTGAAGATGCATTTCATAGTACTTGTCCACAAATATAGAGTTCAGTAGACAGTGAAGCCATAACATCACATTACCAAAAGAAGACCAGCAGACAGTAATAATTAACTTATGTGCTCACATTATATAAGACACCTAACCAAACATCTCTACTTATAACTTATATGCTGAAAATAGTATACTTTCAGCATCTTTTACTAACCACCTTCTTCACTTCTTCAGCCCACTGTTCAGTTTTTCATATTCTTCATGCGCTCTGACCGGCGAACCTCAGTTGCACCTTCTTCAGGCATCTTCCTCTTCTTGTTGTTCTCTGCCACCTCTGCATGTGCTTCAAATGCCAGGACCACCTCCACCTCCTGCTTGACCATGACTGCACCATCTAGAAGCAGGTCGGCGTCGATCGGGCGCTTTTTATCACCCTCCTTCGCATGGAGGAATGGCGCCACCATATGGACCTCCGGGTCCTCCGGGTCCTCCGGCTCCTTCGTCTCATCGTCAGAGATGACAACCACCAATATGCCCGGCTCACCAGTCGACCAAGACGAGTAGGCGGCATAGCCAGAGTCGTCGTCAGAGCCAGAGTCGTACTCCGAGTCAGACGAGCCGTCGGAGACGTCATCGCGCCCGAGGAGATTGGGTTGGTAGTGGTCCCAGTAGGCCGTGTTGACAGGTGCGGGGACGGCCAGGTCGGCGTTGTGGACGCGCTCCATTCACGAGCTAACGCGCAAGCTATCCGGCTGCTGCGGCGCCATGGCAGACCGGTACATCCACCACCAGGCTCGTTGCCTCGGGTCATCGGAGCGCGTCTCCTGCATCACGAAGCGAAGGACGAATGCAGGAGGGATACCGAAGGGGTCGGTGATGGCTTTTAGGAGGCCACGCGCGTGGTGACCCAGCATCCCAATGCTTGGGAACCACTTCCCAATCTCCGCCAGGTCCGCGCGCATCGCCTTGTTGTCGCCTGCGAGGTCATCGATGACCCTCTGCCAGGCGGGGTTGTTCTCAATGTCGGCGGTGGTGGTGTGGTGGTCGGCGACGAGGGTTTTCTTGACTGAGCGAGGAGAAACCGAGGCAACGCGAGTGGCGAGTGGACTGTGGCGAGTGGAGAGTGGAGAGTGGAGAGCGGCAGGTGGGTGGGCGGGCTTAAAGACAGAGGAGGAGAAACTGAAACGGCATGCAGACAACACAGCGCACGATCGCCGTATATAATGTGCAACGAACGCTGGACCTGAGGGCCACCACGAAATAATAAAGTGTGTGTCAAGTAGCATTTGGTCAGACTACTAGTACTACCCACTGGCATTGCACGCATATTTTCATACCACAGGCCTGGGTTCGAGCCCCAGGCCAACCATTTTTTGTTTTTTTGAATCAAAAATTCAT
>NC_057807.1:445169590-445177284 GCF_018294505.1 Triticum aestivum | reverse complement strand
TTCTTCTTCTTCTTCTTCTTCTTCTTCTTCTTCTTCTTCTTCTTCTTCTTCTTCTTCTTCTTCTTCTTCTTCTTCTTCTTCTTCTTCTTCTGCTTTGGTGGTGATGGAGCATCATCAGAATCAGCTTCTTCAGCAGATTGCTCCACAGCAGCTCTCTGGGCAGCAATATGAGACAGAAGCCCGTCGAGGTTGGCGAAGGGGCCAATCCTATTCTCATTGGCTTCACGAGTTCCATCTCACCTTGGAGCGGAGGGGCCAGGATTGATGTTGAGGCCAAACTCCTTCTGGTTCTTAACTGCTGAATCTTTTGCGAACTGAAAGTTGTGCTTGAAAAGATTGTCTTGGCGACACCATAGGAGAGATGATGGGTCGGCATTCTCATGTTGTGGTCCTCTGACCATACTGGGATAGAACTCCTGTTCAATAGCTTCAGCCTTATTCTTCGGTACCAAGTTATGATACAGACAATCACCCCATGGGCGCTTGATGGCATTCTTCTCAGCATATTCAGGTGTTACAAACCTGTACTTGAACCACTGCTCTGCCCAATATCTTTGGATCCACTGGATCCGGTTCTTGCGCTGGGTGTAGCTCTCCTCTGGGTCAGATTTGTAGAGTTCATAAAGATCTTCAGGAAAATCAAGTGCAGTGTTGCCATGCTGTTACCTGCCTCCTTTTCGTGCAGACTTCTCTGAAGCCATAATGTTCAGATTGATTGGCTTCAATACAGTGAAAGGCTTTCGTACGCTGGTGAGACAAGAATTAGCTTCAGGAGATTGGATGTGACGCTGTAAGAATTCTGCAAATGAATGCAGACTATGTGAAAGGATCGATATAGTTGACTAGAGGGGGGGGGGCGGTGGATAGGCAACTAACAATTTTTTTAACTTTTCTTTACCAAATTAAACTTTGCATCAAAGTAGGTTGTCTAGATATGCAACTTGGTGAACAACCTATATGATGCAACAACAACAAGCACACAAGCAAGCAAGGGATACAACTCAAGTAAGCTTGCAAAAGTAAAGGCGCGAGATAACCAAGAGTGGAGCCGGTGGAGACGAGGATGTGTTACCGAAGTTCCTTCCTTTTGAGGGGAAGTACGTCTCCGTTAGAGCGGTGTGGAGGCACAATGCTCCCCAAGAAGCCACTAGGGCCACTGTATTCTCCTCACGCCCTCACACAATGCGAGATGCCGTGATTCCACTATTGGTGCCCTTGAAGGCGGCGACCGAACCTTTACAAACAAGGTTGGGGCAATCTCCACAACTTAATTGGAGGCTCCCAACGACACCACGAAGCTTCACCATAATGGACTATGGCTCCGAGGTGACCTCAACCGTCTAGGGTGCTCAAACACCCAAGAGTAACAAGATCCGCTACGGATTAGTGGGGCTAATCAAATTTCTCTTGGTGGAAGTGTAGATCGGGGCCTTCTCAACCAATCCCGAGCAAATCAACAAGTTTGATTGGCTAGGGAGAGAGATCGGGCGAAAATGGAGCTTGGAGCAACAATGGAGCTTAGAGATAGAAGAGGTAGTCAACTAGAGGAAGAAGACACCCCTTATATAGTAGAGAGAAGGATCCAACCGTTATCCACTTACTCAGCCCGCGACCTGCGGTACTACCACTCCAGACAAGCGGTACTACCGCAGGGGCTTACGGTACTACCGTGAAGTGCCGCGGTACTACCGCTGCAGCGGCAGTGCCTAGTCCAGGCCAGAGCCGCCAAGGCTGAGAGCGGTTGTCGGTGTCAAAACTGGCGGATCTCGGGTAGGGGGTCCCGAACTATGCGTCTAGGCGGATGGTAACGGGAGACAAGGGACACGATGTTTTTACCTAGGTTCGGGCCCTCTCGATGGAGGTAAAACCCTACTCCTGCTTGATTAATATTGATGATATGGGTAGTACAAGACTAGATCTACCACGAGATCAGAGAGGCTAAACCCTAGAAGCTAGCCTATGGTATGATTGTTGTTCATCCTACGGACTAAAACCCTCCGGTTTATATAGGCAGCGAAGAGGGTTAGGGTTACACAGAGTCGGTTACAATGGTAGGAGATCTACATATCCGTATCGCCAAGCTTTCCTTCCACGCTAAGGAAAGTCCCATCCGAACACGGGAAGAAGTCTTCAATATTGTATCTTCATAGTCCAGGAGTCCGGCCAAAGGTAATAGTTCGGCTATCCGGACACCCCCTAATCCAGGACTCCCTCAGTAGCCCGTGAACCAGGCTTCAATGACGACGAGTCCAGCGTGCATATTGTCTTCGGCATTGCAAGGCGGGTTCCTCCTCCAAATACTTCATAGAAGATTTTGAACACAAGGATAGTGTCCGGCTCTGAAAAATAAGTTCCACATACCACCGTAGAGAGAATAATATTTACACAAATTCAATCTGCTGACGTATTCCGCGGCGTGACATCACACCACGGCCAGGCCTTTATTCAAATCGTTTTTACTGTCCCACCTCAGCGCATTTAGCGAGGCAGTTTCCTTGGCACGTCTTGTTAAAGCAGAGATCGTGTCCCCTTATTCCGGGATTCTCATCAATACGGGCGTGGGTAACCCAGTCATGCCCGTTGGCACGTCTCCTCTATCGAAGGCGAGTCCCGAATGTTCACGGGGAAGCACTACTAGGGAAAAGGCTAGCAGCAGCGCGGGTTTTAGATGTATCAGTAGCGCGGGTACCCGCGCTACTAATACGGCGCTACAGCTAACTCATAGCAGTAGCGCGTGCCCACCCGCGCTACTGCTATACAAGTGTAGCAGCAGCGCGGTTATGGGAAGCTCGCTACCGCTAGTAGCGCTAGCGCTCTTTGGCAGGACGCGCTACTGCTATTGTGGCGCTACTGCTAACTTTTGTACACTCGCTACTGCTAATTTTAGTAGTTTTTTTTGGCATATTTGTTTTGTATTTGAACCGGCTTTGTAGAAGAATCTTTAGCACATAGAAATGTCATCATGATACACATACAAATGCCTGCGAGACCACAAATTTAATCATAGCATGTACATACAAATAGTCTCTTCATAATCATCATCCAACACAAAGTGATATCTTGTTATCATCTCGAAAATAGCAATACATGCAAGTCTCGAATACTTGCAACTACAACAACATCATCCATCTAAACAAAGGCATATGCAAGAAGTGCTATCACTATGAGTGAGAGCGGAACCATGCAGTACATGAGGTGGCGGTTATGAGTCCTCTCTCGCGCTAGCGTGAACCTCAAGTAACTAGCTTCTCCTTCTTGTCTGCTTTTGAAGCCTTTATGGCTGGCGCCCGTGAACCCATTCACTTGCGCCTGATACTCATGCCACTCGGTGTACACCCCCGGAACCTTCCCTTTGTACACGACATAGCATTTCCATCTCGCCATCAAGAAACTAGGTACCTGTTAGAGATGCATGTTCATGAAGAGGATGTACAATCATATATATGCAAAAAAATATACTAGAGCAACACCAAAAAAGAAAGGTTAGCAACTAGATGCAACATATACAGTATGCAAATTAATTAACTAGAGGTACGCAGGTCATCGTACGCAAACTAACAAAGTAGCGTTATGCAAGTTCGGCAGGGACCGTGGACATCACAAAGTTTCATCGCTACAAAAAGTATACAAGTTCAACCGACACATATCATCATCATCGGCATCATAAATCACTAGAAGTTCCATCCTTCCATATCATCAAGGACGAACCCTAGCTGCTTGAACGGCGTGAGGTCTAGACGTTGCATGCCTATGCGAGTTCGGACGTCAGCTCGCGATATAGGGCCGTGGTGGAACATCCCCTTCTCATCGACGACTTCTTTCATGATGATCGTCGCAATGTCGCTTTGGATGCGAAAGAAGTCATCTCTAAGTTTATAATTCGCTTCTCCATGAGATTCTAGCCACTTGTGGATATGATCATCATTTCTGCTGTTAATGCGAAGCTTTTGGTGATCCGTGTTGAACTGAATCATGAGATGGACGATGTAGAATCCATCCTTCTTGCTTGGTTTTGGTACATGGATGCAGGAGAAGTTAGTTTTATGCACGAAACCCATCTTCTTGTTCCTTTGTTTCCTGATATGCACGTGGCCACCTCTATAGCTGAAGCCTTGGAGAGCATCATCTAGAATATTCATTATGTGGGTGTAGTCCTTTTTCTCGTAGTCTCTCGAAGGGTCAAAATACACGGCGTGGGAGACTTGCGGGTAAAGAACGATAAGGACGGCGCGCCCGTTGCTACGGGGAAAAGACACCTCAAATTATTCCCCATATGAGAGAGAAGGAATGATTGAAATGTACGAAAGGGTTGTCCGGAACTGACTTACTTTGGATGATAAGGCACGAGGACAATTTCCCGGTCCTTATTCTGTACCATGAAGTTTTGGAGGTACTCCCTAGCAGTTTCACGCTCAAAGTCGCCGAGACTCAAGAAAGACTCGTGCATGTAGTACGGATCCGCCACACAGATTTGTGAGACTTCTTCACTCTTCACGACGGAGCTCATATGTAGCGCAAAAAGGCGGACGATAGTAAAATCAAGCCGCCTTGTTAGAAACATCTCAAAGATATGGTCAAACCGCAGGAAGAACACCTCCGCGGGCCGTGTGTCGACGTAGCACTTCCCCTTAGGCACACGAGCCGCGTATGTCGGATATCCTGGATCCTTTGAGGCTAGTAGGCTTTTCTCAGTCGACAGCACATGGTCGTGCAGTCTCCTGAGATCCCCTGATAGTGCCTCCAGCGGTTTCGGCGGTAGCATCGGTTCGCCCGTGAGATGGAACATGACCGCACCTTTCACGGGTACACGCTCTTCAGAATGCGTCGTCTGGCTGCTGTGTGCTCTGGCTTGTTTGGAGGCAGTTACCTTCCCCGATCTCTTCCTCTCCTTTTTCTTGGGCACACCTTCCAGACCCTTCCTTAACTCCTGCCCAAGTGTTCCCGGGCTAAGTACTGTACGACCCTCGCGCCCGGCTAGTTGAGCCTGTGTTGAGGCGGCATCTTCAGGCGTGTCCTGTGAGGATTTCATGAAGAGAGACTTTTTGCATTCCATGGTACGGCCCTGCCCGGGCATATCATCCATATCCTCATTAGCAAGCTGATAGCCCGATTCGTCATATGGTTGACTCATCATATCTATGTCACAGTCATATGCGTTTGTATTGAGGTAATCCATAGGGTCGACCTCCGTCTCATCATCCATTCTCTGTTCTATAGGTACATCAGCCAGTACTATTGCACCCCCTTCATCATGTCGTCCGCCGCTCTCACCCGGCACTACTACAGGAGCTGGTAATTGCGTAGGTGGGGTGGTGGTCTCCGCACATGCTTGTTGATGTGTGCTATTTATTGGTGTGCTCTCGGCCGGCTCCAAACGAATAAGATTCTTCGGCCATAGCAGCACCCAACCCTTGCAGCGTCCAATCCGCGGCGGGGTCTCGTCGTCCGCTCCCACATGCTGTACTGGAGGAGGCAAATCCTCGTGCCCCGATTTCACACTGGTCAAGCTAACCCTGAAGTGCCCAGCGGGGATCGGGTGGTTGTGGAATGTGCGTTGAGAGGGGTCCATTATCATCCCCTTTCCCACGTCCACCTTCTGGCCTTTGATCAAGTAGAGTATGGTGCATGGGGTTTCTTTCGCCTGCAAACACATATGTCTGTGGTGTAAAACAACCGAAAGGCAACAAAAATGGAATATTATCTATATATATATATGTTGGTGCGACATGTAATTACCGTGACGGCGTCGAGCTCAGCCAAAGACGAAGGCCCACCTAGCGCGCCTGAGACTGAGGACGGGCTGCTATGAGCGGGAGCGGCTGCGAGAGGAGGCCCGGTTGCTTGAGCAAGTGATGGTGCGATGGTGTTGTTGTTCATGGAGTTGCTCACGACGAAACTGGGCATCGGGAAATCATGTACCGTCTTGTCTGGATTTTCCTTCGCCCATTTGATGATAACTGGAACCAAGTTAGTAGCGAAATCATTTTTGCAGGCAGTTACAGCTGCATTGACTTCCTGCTGTAGCAACTCATATTTGTCCTCGGCTGCTTTTTTCGCGTCCTCAGCTGCTTTTTTCTCGACCGCAAGCTTCACCTTTGCATCGATGTCCGCCTGACTAAACTTCTTTTTCTGCTTCTTGGCCTCTGGGCCGTTGTTGTAAAACACCTTCCACGTGGCGCCGTCTCCAGTGCTGTGCACATGACCATATTGCAGCCGCTGGTCCAACGGGAGTCCCTTAAGTTCGTTCAAGGCCCGGTTGAGAGGGGTGTCCCACTTGGGCCTCATCAGAGAAGTAGGGCTTTCGGCTGCAAGCCGGTGTTGCTTCTCTAGTAGTCTAATCAATTTCCTCGTGATCTTGTCCGTGTAAAAAACCTTTTTCTCCTTGTCCCACTTGTAGCGGGCCCTGATGAAGTCATGCTCCAAGGGGTTGGTGAACTTCGCGAAGGGGTCTGGGAGACCCGCGGCTTCACGTTCTGCGTCCTCCTTATCCCATATGGGACTTTTACCGAGGTAGCCACGGCTTCCGAGGCGATGCTTCCCCGTGTTCCTTTGCTGAAGGCTTTTGAATTTTGCAGCCTTAGCCTTGGCTGCCTCGGTAGCGCAAGTGTCCTTGAACTTTTTGAACTCCTCTTCCGTAAGTGTCGGATTTTCCTTCAGAATCTTGGACAGGGGTTCATCAGCCTCAATAGCTTGTTTCACCCTCCCTTTCCAGGAGGCCAAATCATTGCTGAACATGCCCATGGCGTGATTGTTAATGTTTTTCATCTTCGGATCATCCCACGGTTGTTCTATGTTATCATCCCGGTCGGGGAACTTGAATCTCTTGTGCAACTTCGTTAGGAGAAACTGCGTCAAATGTTCTTTACTCCTTAAGTCATCATCGTTGATGCTCGCGCATTCCCGTAGGATGCATCCTACTTGGTTCCCATAGCACTTGTGAGGTTCTTCCGGCTCTAACGGCTCAAACTTGCCAGGTGCCATCTTTGTGATCACAAGTCGTCCAATCCCTAGTCTGTTAGGTTTTCGTATCCTCTGCTTCTTATGCTTCCTCTTTTCGGTATCGGCATCGGGGCCGGTACCTTCCCCACTGGTACCTTCCCCGCCGGTACCTTCCCCACCGGTCTCGGCGCCGCCATCGGTGCCGGCGCCGTCGGTGCCGGCGCCGTCGGTGTCGATGTCGGCGTCAGTACCATCATCGAGGCCGACCTGCAAACCTTGCTTAGCAGTCAAATAGTCGAGGTACTCTTGTTCACCCTCATAATCCATCTCGTCTGCATCTTGGTCAGAAGGCCCAGTTTCTTCGTTGTTCGACATATTTCCTATGATTAAGTGGCCTCATTTATTTATAAAAGTATGAATAAATGAGAAATGACATAAAAAGAAATCTATGTGCCAGCACTCGATATGCCAACTATGTAGCACAAATCATGCCTTTATTCACGGGAAATTTCGGCATGACCTTTGCTAAAAAATGAACATATCGAGCGCCTGAAATTCACCGAAACGGAAATGAATCAACATTCTGGCGTAACATAGTCCACTCGGATCATTTTCCAAACATGACATGTCCAAAACATGACATATGCACATATCACATGTCCAGTTCAAATTTCCATATAAATTCAGCTATTTTTGAAACCTAGCTAAATTCATAACTAAATAGATAACCTAATTAATTAACATGAAGAACCCTA
>NC_057807.1:445164267-445168744 GCF_018294505.1 Triticum aestivum | reverse complement strand
GGGGGCGAGCGGCGTGGTCGGGGGCGAGCGCGCTGGAGTTGGGGTCGAGAGCCGGGACGGGGGCGAGCGCCGGCACCGGCGGAGTCGGGGGCGAGCGCCGGGGCCGGGTCGGGCGCGGCGGAGCGATGGGGGCCGGAGAGAGAGTGGGGATTTGGGGGGAAATGGCGGGATGAAGCTGGGCGAGTGCGAATTTTGGGTTAAGTGGACATAGCAGTAGCACGTTATGTAAAAACGCGCTGCTACTATATTCTGTAGCTGCAGCGGTTTCAGGGGAACGCGCTACTACTATGATCTGTAGCTGCAGCGCTTTATGAGAAACTCGCTACTACTATGGTGCGTAGCGGCAGCGGTTTATGAGAAACACGCTACTACTAAGATCTAGCAGCAGCGGTTTTGTGGAAACGCGTTGCTACTGCCGTCTCTACTGCCAGTTTTCCTTTTTCTTTTCCTTTATTTTATCCCACTTTTATTTCCCGAGGGCAGTGAACGAAGGGAGGGCGATATATATTGCATCATTTGACGGTTAAATATGTATGCAAAATAGGAACATATATATTACACATCATTGGACCCATGCATAATAATGGCTAAGTGTGTATACAAAATAGGAACATATATATTACACATCATTGGACCCATAACATACGTTTCCACAGTGCTGACGTTTTCGTTTTTGAGTCAACGTCTTTCCCTTCTTGTTCGTCGAAGAATAATTGAGCCCCTCATTGTGACTTTGCCTTTTCCATGGAGTACGATTTTTCTTAGGTAATGTAGTATTGATTCTTATTTTGACGTATACTTCATCATCATCGTCATCTTCCCTCATTGGGTTGCCGTACTGATCATAGTCTTCCTCGTTGGCGACTCCATCCATTCCAATGATATTCCTTTTGCCTCTCCTCACGACAACACGGCTGGGATTGCGCGGGTCAGTTATGAAGAAGCATTGTGTCACGTGCTTAGCGTGTACCCATGGCTCGTTTTTTGCGATAGCATTCACGGTAGCGCTCTTGGCGTCGGGTATAGTCATGGTAGTGAACATCCGGCTTTCTCTTTCGACATTCTTAGCCCATCTGACACGGAACATCGTCGTGTTGTGCAGTCCAGAGTAGTCAAGCTCCCAGATCTCCTCGACCCTTCCATAAAATCGTTCAGTTGTGCCGTTGTCGCTGCCGGTCATGCATTCCATCGTCACCCCTGAGTTCTGATCATCACTGTCCATATCTTTTGCCTCCGTGTAGAACGTGTATCCGTTGATATCATATGCCTGATAGGTTATGAGGTTGGGCGAGGGGCCATGTGCTAAGGCGTATATGAGCAATCCGTCCTTAGAGCCCTCCTCCGGGGGATTAGCAATAATATGCTCTTTGAACCAATGCAGGAAAGTGGAGTTGTGCTCTCTAGTAACTTCGGCGTCCGTCCTGCATACCCCCCGGTCACGATACTTCTTTGCGATAATTTCTTTGTGCAGTGCCACGAAAGGATCTACCTCGTCTAGGTGTTGTAGCACTACCAAGTTTGCTCTGTCAAAGTCGCTGCGTCGATCTGAGTATGCCACGTGCAGTTCCCTGCGACCGTTACAGTGACCATCTCCTTCGAGCCTCCCATCGTGCTTGTTAACGGGCAAACCAACACTAACACCAGGTGGCTGGTCTGCGCCATATAGAAAATTCTCACAGAAAGAGATGCACTCTTGTGCCAAATAGCCCTGGACGATGCTTCCATCCGGACGAGACATGTTACGAACGAATCCTTTGATGATCCCATTCATCCTCTCAAACGGCATCATGTTGTGCCGGAATGACGGCCCCGGGTCTATTATGTCATCCACAACATGGACACACAGATGCACCATCACGTGGAAGAACGCGGGCGGGAAGTACATCTCAAGCTCATTTAGTATCACAACGATCTCTTCCTGTAGCCTTTGGAGCTGCTTCACACTGATCGACTTTTGAGAGATGACGTCAAAAAATTTGCAGAGACCAATAAGCGTGTCACGGACGTGCTTGTCCATTATCCCTCTAAGGGCAACAGCTAGTATCTGCGTCATCATCACATGACAGTCATGAGACTTCATCCCGCTGAACCTTTTCTTGTCCGTGTCTAGATATCTGCTTATCTTGCCACAGTAACCGGAACTAACTTTCACTCCGGTAAGGCACTTAAAGAATTGATTGATCTCAGCCTGACTTAAGGTGAAGCAAGAGGGGGGGCAATAATCTTCTTTCTTTAATTTCTTGCCCTTCTTCTCCCGTGCCTCTGTCTCCGTCTCTGTCTCGTCTGACATTTTACGGGGCGGCATGTGCAGATCTTCCCTGATTTTCAAATCTTGCAAGTCTTTTCTTGCCTTCGGCCCATCCTTGGTCTTATCCGGCATGTTCATCAGTGTTGCGAGCAAGCTCTCAAGGACATTCTTACAGATATGCATTTGATCAAGGCAATGAGGTGTATCGAGTTTGTGCCAGTACTCCAAGTCCCAGAACACATACCTCGTCTTCCATACCTTCAGCAGCGGCTCCGACGCCTTTCTCATCGTCTTTCCCGGCGCGGGGCACTCATTCCAGTTTTTCAACAGCTCATCGATTTTGGCACCGCTCCGCTTACGTGGAGGTCCTTGATGCTCAGCGTGACCATTGAATGGATCTCCACGGTTTCTCCACGGGTCGTCCTGTTCAAGCCATCTTTGATGCCCCATGTACACGATTTTCCCAGACCCGCCATCTTTCCTTGACGTTAGCTGCTGAGACGTTGTATCATCCATGCACCGCGTGCATCCGCAATATCCATGGCACACCTGGCCTGCCACATATCCGTAACCGAGATAGTCCTGCACTGTCGTGATCAGCGCGGCTCTCATGTTGAAATACTCACCTTTGCTGGCGTCCCATGTCTTGGCCGGTGTTTTCCATAACGTGTCTAACTCCTCTTGAAGTAGCCCCAGATACAAATTAATATTATTTCCTGGTTGTTTCGGCCCTTGAATAAGCATGCTCATGTGAATGTACTTTGATTTCATGAAAAACCAGGGGGGAGGTTGTACATCCATACAAACACGGGCCATGTACTATGGTTGGTGTTCTGGTTGCCAAACGGATTCATGCCATCGGTACACGCGCCGAGCACGATGTTCCTTGCATCACATTCAAAATACCGATAGAAGCTGTTCAACGCTCTCCACTGGCTTCCATCCTTCACGTGTCTCAGCTTCGGATCATCTCCATCGTCGGGCTTCTTCCTCTCCGCGTGCCAGCGCATTAGCTTTGCTTCCTTGGGATCTACAAAATACCTCTGGAGACGGGGAGTGATCGGTAAGTACCATACAACTTTCTGGGGACATTTCTTCCCGGCCTTCTTGTATCGAGAAGCACTGCACACCGGACAGCTTGTTTTTTCTGCGTGCTCCTTCCGATAAATTATGCAATCGTTGATGCATGCATGGTATCTAACGTGTGGCAGATCAAGAGGGCACACGATCTTCTTGGCCTCATCAACACTAGTAGGACATAGATTACCCGCGGGAAGAACATCCTTTAGGTACTTGAGATGCTCATCGAGGCTAGTGTCGGCCCATTTGTTTTTAGCCTTCGTCTTCAGGAGTTGGAGCGTGAAACTCAACTGGGTCACCTCAGGATTGCAACCATCATACAATGGAGTGTTCGAGTCTACCACCAGTTGCTCCAGCTTAGCCTCCTCTCTAGAAGCAGCTCTCTCAGTACTCGTCTCCTTGCGAAGCAATGCTTGAACATGAGGGTCCCGCACAATTGAACTTAGTACCGACGAACTCTGCTGCGTGGAGTCCATGTCGTTCTCTCCGCCGCCATGTCCGGCCCCTTCTCCGCCGCCATGTACGGCCTCTTCCCCGCCGCCATTATCGATCATCTCTTCGTCTTGCCCCGTGTCATCATTGCCTGCCCCGTCGGCATCCTCAACATCGTCATCCTCATCTTCAATTATCCACCGAGTATAGCCATCCATGAAACCAGTCATGAGCAGGTGCGCTTCGACACGACCATCGTCATGGGGGTCGAGCCAAACTATTCCTTTGCATTTTCGACACGGACATAAAACCTCTGTCCGGTTATTTTCTTTCATGTCTTGCACCGCCGACCGCAACCACCTGTCCACCATCGTTCCACTGACCATCATCAACTCTGCACGGTAATAATAAAAAAATTGATTGTAAAAATGCATGCATGCATCAAAGTCATAAAAAAATTTGGCATGACCTTCCCTAAAAATAGGACATATATAGATCTAGAGTTTGCCCGGAATTCGCCGAAACGGAAATAAATCGACATTTCGGCAAAACATAGGCAACTCAAAAGCACAATTTGGCGGCGTCAACTCATGCCACACACACAATTTCCACAAACATATCACACACACATAAACACATTTCCATTTTGCAAAAGCATGAAATTTTCATCACCTCTATCTCGATGGCCGGAGATGATGTTGTAGGGAGATCAAAAGT